>NC_081851.1:73053460-73239395 GCF_963259705.1 Myotis daubentonii | reverse complement strand
GAACACTGAGCCATGCCGGCCTCAGTGCCTTTTTTTTAATACCCATCGTTGCTGCCACAGAATACAGAATGCTCCCCAGACTGCTCGTTAATACTCTGTATAAATACAAATGTTTAGAAAGAGGAGTATCAAATGCTCATGAAGTCAAGGACATAAATTGTGAAATGGGCCCCAAGGCTTCACTTATTTAATCTGTGACAATATAAAAGTCATACAACGTCCCCCAAAATAGAAAAGAGAAATGCTAACAATTCACCCAGGCCACTCGTGGCACAGGACCACACAATACTCAGGACCACACACACAGTTTAATCCTTCTCTGCCTGCACTCCTGTCCCCAACCATATAGCCTCTCTCCACGTGCTTTGCCCTCCCTGGCCTGTGACACTCCTTTTAAGGAGAGAGCTCCATGGGGTGTGTGGGGCCTGGGGAACGTGGGTCCTGCTGTCCCTGGGCTCTGGGCCACCCCAGTCTTCTCAAGGTTATCTAACTTCCTCCAGAAACTTTGAACCCAGGTCTTCCCAGAGCAGTGACTGGCAAGACTAGCTCTCAGAGAAATGAGGCCACACGGTCATTCGGGGCTTGGGTTCCCCACTCCTCACTGAGTCTCTACATTACACAGTAGGCACAGCTGACCTGATTCTGCCTGGAGCCTGCCCGTGCTCCCAAAGGCCCACTGAGCTCTTCTGCCTCACAAGGTGTGGGATCCTGCAGCCAGAACTTGGGGGGAGGACAAATCCTATTGGTCCAGGCTCACTTCCCATCACAGAGAGCGCATGGCCCTGCCAGAGCCCCTGAATCCTTGACTGGTAGACCCCACTCTGCCCTAGAGAGGGGCAGCAAGGGATAGGAGGGACGTAGGCGTGGGACCAAGGGGTTAGTACCAAAAAGGGCAGGAGGCTGAAAAAGAATGTCTGGCTCCCCAGGCCATCACTCACTCATAGAAATGAACCTAAAATACCAAGATGAACTGAACCTGCATGTGGGTAGAAGTGGGGACATTTCTTCTGGCCTCGGCTTTCGGAGGTGCCGACTGAGGAGAGAGAGAATCCTGAGCTGGACTCCTTCAGCTGAGGGGACAGCCTGCTTCCTGGATGGAACCAACCCATCAGGGGGCGCCCTCTCCTTAAAGTATCCTGTCTCTGCTGTACCCCCAGCCGACTCCTCTCCATCTCACTGAGGCCACACCGGAAGGTGGGCAAGTGGGTTTGCTGCATTAACTGCGGTGCCACAGTGAGAGCTGAGAACCGGGAGAAGGTCACGGCCAGCCGGTGTCACCAGGGAGAGCAGATCGTGGCTGCAGCTGGGACTCCGGGCACGAGGCAGTTCTGTCTCACAATTGTGCCGTCCCAGTGGGGGTAACAGGAGGGAACGAGAGAGCCCAAGGAAGGAAGAAGGGAGGAACAAAGGGAAGGAGCAAGGGAGGGAGGATCCACAGCTACTATGCTCCAGGATAGACATCAAATCTCAGGAGGAAGCTCAGAGCAAAGAGCGTGACCAGCACTTGGTCATCTGGACATGTCCCAGCGAGTTGTCCCCCAGCCTCTGTCCACCCAGCTTCCCAGCCCCACTGAGCAGTTCTGCACAAGGAGACTGGTCCTCCTTGGTGAGCTGAAATTGGTTACACAGTAACATCTACCCACTGATCCTAGCTCTGCCCACTGGAGCCACGTGGAGGTGGTCCTAGCTCTATCCTATCCGCTGGAGCCATGTGGAGGTGGTCCTAGCTCTATCCTACCCACTGCAGCCACGTGGAGGTGGTCACAAGACGGCCCCTGGGATACTGAAGACACGTTCCCCACCAGCCCTGGTTCTCCAGGCCACACCAGCTGGGATGGCGCGCCTGGCCTGGCCTGCCGTGGCTCTGGGGGAACTCGTTGTGCCGCTGGCCACTTCTGAAACAGTCCTGGCGGGCCACTGCCCACCCTCCCCCTCTTCCGGGCACAAGGCTGCCTATGGCCTAAGCTCCTCCCACCCAGACAGAGGGCTGATTCCACTGAATTTAGTTGGGGCACCGGTGGGTGGACATTTCCGTGAATTTATTTTCCAGGAAAGAACATTGGCATTTATGATTTAGGAAATCAATGCACACTTACTCTCACGCACGCCGCCACTGCAAAGGGCTGAGGAGATAAAACAAGTCAGTGTCATTGCCTGTCCTCGAAGCGGCCCAGCAGGAGAGGAAAAAAAAATGTTCAAACAAATGTGTGGGGCTGTGGCATTCTCTCTCACACCCAGACACTCCTGCTGATGGATGGGGGTTATAGGGACGCCGCCTGCTGGGGGTCCACCTTTACTCAAACAGCCACGGCCGCCAAAGCTGTCCTTTCTAGTGGGAAATGATCAACGACCTCTGCCTGTACCCACAGATGACATCACCTAGGCCCCACCAAAGGCGGGCGGAGGGGACAGGCTTTGCAGCCAAGAAAACCCAGCAGGGCAGGGACACTTCCTCTGCTTCGTGTCCCCTGTGGCATGTGGCTGAGAGGGAAGCAGTCTGTCTGTGTTCTGTGCCTAGGCCAGTGGGCACTCCATGGGGAGGAAAAGAAGGTGGGGGAGGGGTGCAGGGAGGCTGTTGACAGGACGTTACCCACTTTCCAATTCAGGGTCGGGATGGAGTTGGCAGCTGCCCGCCTCCTAGTCTGCAGGGCCTGGTAGGCTGGACAGGTCCGTGGAAAGCATCATTCCAATGGAAACAATGCAACCTAGACAGTCCCTCCACCTGGGCAGCTGCCTCCATAACCCTGTACCTCCTCTCACCTGGAAGAGGCCACAGTTGCAAGGACGCAGGACCCGCTGCTGGAGCCAGGGCTGCCCCCACCACGCCCTTCCGCAGGCAGGGTGACCATCCCCCGGCAGGTGGGGAACCACAGTGTGGATGCCAAAGCATCGCCTCCCCCAACCGAGGCCACAAGGGGGAACTGGAACCCGCTGACCTGAGAATAGCCTGATTCCCAGGCCCCTGTCTGGGAATTTTCTCTTTCCAAATATGAAGGAAATAAAAATAGGTAGGCAGGAAGGCCAAAATATGTTTGCGAAAACCTCAGTCTGGTTTTGAAACGCCTGCTCCCACCATTTCAAGGCTAAGAATAATGGCAGGCGTCGGGGTTCTGGCCGGGTCCCAGGGTGTGAGTGCACTTGGACGCAAGAGCACATGAAGTCTGTGCCACACCAAACGCTCTGGTGCGAGTCAGAAGTGTCAGAAGCCTTTAGAGAAATGAATGAGCGGCTGATTAAGAAACGCGGCTGCTGACAAGCAGGAATTAGCCCCATAAAACATGTCAAGGTGTCAGCGATGGAAACGTACTCCACGGCCACTCCGTCGGGAAGGCAGGGCTGCCCACACACAGCTGAGCTCTGCCAGTGGCTCAGGCCCAGGCGGGCAGCTTCCACCCAGCTGGGCCTCCCGACAGGGCCACTAGGCCACTCAACAAAGAACAGGCAAAAACAGATCATGTCCAGCTTGTCACTTCAGCTCAACTACCTTAAACATCTGCAGCCTGTGACATCCTGTCATAGACTGACTTGTGCCATCCCCACCCCCTCACCCCCTCTAAACATGTTGGGGTCCTAGCCCAGGAGGACCTTAGGATGTGACTGTTTTTGGAGATACAGCCTTTAAAGGGGTAATCAAGCTAAAATGAGTTCTTTAGGGCGAACCCACATCCAATATATTGGTGTCCTTATAGGAAGAGGTCATCAGGACATAGAAACTTACGGAGAGAAGCCCATAGGAAGATAGACCTACAGGCCAAGGAGAGAGGTCTCAGAAGAAACCAAACCTGCTGACACCTTGGTCTTGGACTTCCAGCCCCTGGAATGGTGGGAACAGAAGTTTCTGATGTTTGAGCCTCCCGGTGTATGGCATTTGGTGCTGGCAGCCCGAGCAGATGAATACTCGCCTGCTCTGCTTGACCTGCGCGCTTTAACAAAAGTGGACGGATGTTTCCATTGCTTATAGAGCCACCTCCACGTATCTGAAGCGCAACCTCACAGACGAGGAAGCCAGTTGGTTTTCTGGAGCTGAGAAGACTGAGGAAAGAGGCAGATACTGAGTGACAAGCCAGGCAGCGGACCAGCTCTTTATGCTCATTTTTTCCATAGTCCCTCCACCAGCTGAGAAGGAGGCCTAGCTAGCCCCATTTTGCAGATGGGGAAGATCGTTCTTGACAAGGATGCATATGTATTCAATTGCAGAAGAGAGATTAAAATCCAGGTTTGTGTGGTTCTAAAGCTTACGTTTCTCCCTCCAACACATGTCATGTGCGGCAGGAAGTCCCATAACTAGAAGCATCTAAGCAGGGGCTGCAAGATGGGGGTCAGCAGATAGGAGACACCTGGTTTCCAGTCATGTGTCTGCTGTAATACAACGTGGTCAGGTTACACACCTGGACAAGGGATGATCCTGGGGATGTCATTTAAAACCCCTGCCCCCATAATTCCAGTGCGTGATTCCAGAAAGTGTCCCTTCTGGGGATCCTTGTGGGAGGGAGTTGGGTTACGATGCTCCCCAAGACCCTCTAGCCAAGAGCTGAGGTCAGGGTATCCACACCCGATCTTCAATGAGCTCAAGCTCTTTCGGCCCAAACACGGCATCTGGCTACAGAGAGCTGCGCGGAGTGCCCAGGAATGGCCTTGGCAGGTCAAGACCAAGGCCCCGAGGGGCTGGACTAAAAGTCGGCTGTGTTTATTCTCACTTGCCCAGATCCAGGGAAGAAAGTGGAGACAGGCCGGGCTGGCAGGTCGGCGTCACCCCCCATTCTGTCCCAGCGGAGGCCGGAGAAGCAGTTCTGCCACCGTGACCCTGCCAAGGAGCTGATGACAAAGACCAGGCTGATGGCTCGGGGCCCTGCAGCCCTCTGGTTCCAGCTGGGGTCAGCCTGGTCCTGAGGCAAATGTAGGAGGAACGGGCACCTGGCCAGCAGCACAAGGCTCAGTGCCTGGAGAGCGGGGCCACTCGTCCCATTCTGAGCTGGGCCCTGGTAACTGTGCTTAGCTCGTCATCCACCTCCAGGCCTGGGCCCTTCATTCTCTCTGATTCTCTCTGAGGTTTGCCACAGAGGAGAGAGCCCGGGCTGGCACCCCCAGTCAGAGGAATTTCTCTACAGGTCTCAGCTATAACTTCGACTGGCCTGCCAAGAGTGGCTAAAAGCTAGTCTTGTGTGCTCCTCAAGCTCCTGAAATAATACTCATGGCATTGTTTTAAAATGATCTGTCTACTTGCCCTTCTGCCCTACTTAGAGTCAAGCACCTTGAAGGTGGAAACTCAAACAGTACTATGTTTTGAATAAATGGATGAAGACAGAGAAGAAAATGGTAAGGGTTGCTGAAGACCTCTCCAGCGGAGCCTAAATCCCATCCCCATTAAGTCCTATCTCAGGGCACTCACCCCACCAGGTTTCAGGGAAAGTCCTGGAAATCCCCATGCACAAGAGGGATAGGAGGAATCCGTGCATGGATCCTGATGATGCCCTGGCGTGTGGACCGGAGAGAGAACTGGGCAGCTTTGGGGTCTCCCATCTGGCAGAGATAATCCAGCAGGTAGCAGGCACCTGGTGGACAGAGGGCAAAGTGGGGCCCCACAAGGGATGGAGAGAGGGAGGTAAGTCCAGGTCAGCCCAGAGAGAGAGGAAAGCCCCAAAGCCAAAGCTCTCCAGCAGTCACAGACCACAGCGTCTGACCCCACCTCCGCCTGCATAAAGCTCCCAGGAGCACAGATGAAACCTGGTCAAGAAAGTCTAGGAGCGTCCACCATCCTCCCAGCCAGGCCACGCTGCCCTGGGAGACAGGAAAAGGGAGATGGGACCACTTTGTCCTGCTCTGTCTCCTGTAGGACCAGCCCTCAATCTCATCTCCACAAGAGCCTAAACCAGGGATGGTGAACCTATGACACGCGTGTCAGAGGTGACATGCAAACTCATTTTTTTGGTTGATTTTTCTTTGTTAAATGGCATTTAAATATATAAAATACATATCAAAAATATAAATCTTTGTTTTACTATGGTTGCAAATATCAAAAAATTTCTATATGTGACACGGCACCAGAGTTAAGTTAGGGTTTTTCAACATGCTGACATGCCGCGCTCAAAAGGTTCGCCATCACTGGCCTAAACTGCATGGGGTGACGGTAAGAAACAGACAGCACTTGGGGACTCAGACAGCCCTGTGGTCCTGGCCCCAAGTGAGGTACCCCAGAAAAAGGGCCTGAGTCTGGATCTTGATGGAAGGGCCTGACTTGGGGTGGGGACACCAAGCAGGGCTGAGCAGCTGACAGGTGTGGGATGCTCAGGGAGTTGGATGAGCAGCGGGTGGCGAGGCATGGTGATGCGGAGAGGAGGGAGCTGGAGGGGCCCTGAGAAACCTGGAAGGACTGTGGTTGCTGCACTGGCAGCCGTGTGGAAAGACTGGGCTCTGAAGCTGCTTAAACCAGGAAGGAGCCCATCAAGGCTGGGCCCATGCCCGCCAGCACTCCTCTGGGAACATCATGTGAACAGCCGCACATAGAGCTTGGTGTCACGAGTCCCATTTCCCGACCCAACTGCTACCGGGCCACAGTGAAGTGTGAATCAGGTTGGCCTGGCCTGGCCAAAGGCAAGTTCCCCACAACTCTCCCAGGCATGGTCGTGGAGAAAGAAGGTCTGGAAAGCAGGGTGGGCTGAACCCGGCCAGGCCAAGCAGATCAGTTACTTTCTCTATGAAGGAGCCTCTCTGGGAGATGCATCATCTGTGGACAGTTTAAAGACAACAATCAAACCTGCTCAGTCAGTCACCTTCTTCTTACCAACTTGCTCTCAACAATCCCTTCCTGGATAGACTGCTACCACCACTGGCCCCACTGTGCCATGCCACCTGGGATAACATGACCCTGAGCCAGGTCTTGCCCTCTGGTCTAGAGGCCAGGAGAACTTCAGTCCTCTCCCTGCCCCTTCCTCCAGTGAAACCCTCTACGCTGCAGCTAAGAGAAGATCTCCAGACATCATGGTTGACTATGTTCTGACCCTGCTCAAAAGTCTCAAAAGTCTTGGATCCTCATGGTCTCCCCCAAGACCCCCAGGTCTCAACTCATTGTGGCAACCACTTAATATCTGGGATCTTTTCATCTATATCAGACTCAGATGCCAAGGAGGCCCCACAGAGATGGTTCCTCTTCCACAGTGCATCAATCTAAAGGCCTGTAAACTGGAGTGACATGCCACCTGCCCCCTACACACCCAACACACGACAGTGGGACAGATGCAAGATAACTGCTCTCTACACACCTCTGTTCAAAAAGGGGGAACAGGAGGCAGCCAGCAGTACTGGATTGGAGCAATTTCTCAACAGTTTCCCTCCATGCATAATTAATCTAAAATGCAAAAAAAAAAAATGCAGCTATTCTTATACATTTTCACCTTCTCATTTTAACCCAAAGTGAGTATGCCTTGGGCCTGGGGAGTGGTAGGTGGAAGAGAGATGTGCTTGCGGAGGGGGGGGGAGGGGGCATGAACATGGAGTGTTCCTGTGGTTGCCGTGTGGGTCCTGGGTCCACATGCTCATGAAGCTCCATCAGTTTGGGTGTCCTCCCCACCAGGCCCACCTGGCTCAGCCCACTGATGAAGGGGACTGGCCTGGTGATGGCACCTAACATAGGACCAGTCATGTCTTCTCTACATGAGCTGGGACACGGGAATCTGTTTTGATCCAGTGCTGGGGCTAGGAGGGGAGCATATCAGTAGCATCTTCTCCAGACGCAGGAGAGAGCTGTGTGTAGAACCAAGTCAGCAGCAAGAGGACCAGAGCCAAGGACCTGAGTAAACAGAGCCCTCACAGTGCCCTGCGGCCAGACCTCCACCCCAGTACACTGAGCTTATACAAATCCCCCTACTCTGTGTAAGCTATTTGGGGTTGTATTTTCTTTTATCACTTGCATCTGAAAATATCTTCATTCATTCTCGTGTTTTCCCCAAGCTCCTCTTTCATCTAACGTCTGGCCTTCCTGGGACCCTCCCTTCCGTCTGTAGGAAGGAGGCCCCTGAATACATAAGTCCATCCTCTGGGCCCGGGACGTTCCCATGTGGAGAGGGACGGCTGTTCTCTCCTTCCTGGGTCGTCCAGTCCTTCCAAGCTCTGGAAACGATTGTAAAGTAACCACAGCTCATACATGGCAACTGTCTCTACCCAGACTCAAGCCTAACACACACACACACACACACACACACACACACACACACACACCCCACCCGCAACGTTGACCACAACAACAAACATAACCTATGTGTGCAGCCACCACAGAGCAAAGCATCAGGATGGTCTCCCAAGACAGCTGCATGCTTTGTGCAGACCACCCTGGACACAGCCCAGCCCAGCCCAGCCAGGACCAGCCACTCTCCAGGGCTCTGCCTGTCAGCCCCTCCCTTCTAGGACTTGGAAGCTGCTGGTATCAACATATCAGCAGGAAATGGCTCTTTAATCACTGCAAAGTCCCTCCTGATTGCAAAGATTAGGTCAACCTCTGGCTGCAGGGCCTCCTCTTCCAAGATAGCTGGGATTGCATGTGGGAGCAATTAGCAACACAGCACCCACCCACTCTCAGAGTTTAGTCCAATTACACACATTCTAGGCCTGTGCAGCACCCAGGGCCTTGGATAACAGGGGTCTGAGGACAGAAGACTTTAAGCACAACAGGGTTAGCGGGGAAATGGTCAAAGAGGCAGGACGCGGCAGAAAGGGCTGAATCAGAAGTGGCTCTGTCTACAAGCAAGCAATTTGGGGACATTCCTGCTGACGCCCACCAAGCTCCATGGCTCTCCCAGCCTCACTTTGAACCTGGAGCAACCTACCTACCAGGCATGTTCCAGGGAGGAGTTTCACGTGTTCCCACCTTTTTCCAGTCCCCACACATACTTCATTCATTCCCCGGACCCTCCAGTGGACTCCAGGCTGCAGCACAGCTGGGGTTCGCTGTGGCTGTATCACCTCCCAGCAGGTAGCTGTAACACCCTGTCCCCTTCCACCTGAGAAAGCTAGTGCGCAGTTCAGCCCATTGACTCTCCCTGTTCACAAGCCGCCGGCGGCTCAGCTCACAACCGATCCCGATGCCGATCATAACACACATCAGCACTTGAGCCACATGGCACAGGCCTGTGCCACGTGTGCATTCCAGCGGGGCCTCTGGTCAGCCTTCAGAGGTCTTAGGTTGGAGAGTACAGTAGGAGACAGTGGGTCCTCACACATTGGGAAGCCTGTTGCCAGACAGTGCCCAGGGGATTCTCCAACACCCCCGTGAGGTGGGGTCAGGTCCTCCCTGACCCTCTTCTGACAGAGTCATTTATTTTTGGAGCAGCTACTGTATACTAGACCCTCTTCTAGTCGTGAACAGAACCGAGATCCTGTCCTCAGAGAGCTTTCATTCCAGCAGAGGGAGGAAGATATGTTTAAATAAGCCTAATAAATATCCTATATAATAAAGAGGTAATATGAAAATTGACCCTCACGCCCTCACAAGATGGCGGCCTATGACCAGGCCAACAGGGGGGTTAGTGAGGGACAACCAAACGACTAAACAGCAGGCTGCAGGGGGCAACCAGGCTGGCGGGGGGGGGGGGGGGGGCAGTTGGGGGTGACCAGGCTGCCAGGGGTGGCAGTAAGAGGTGGCCAAGCCAGAGGAGGGGAGGGCAGTTAGGGGCAACCAGGCCAGCAGGGAGGGGGGTGCAGTTGGGGGCAACCAGGCCAGTTGAGGGGGCAGTTGGGGCAATTAGGCTGGCAGCGGGGGCAGTGAGGGGCAACTAGGCCAGCAGGTGGGGGGGACAGTTGGGGGTGACCAGGCAGGCAGGCAGGCAGGCAGGTGAGTGATTAGGAGCCAGCGGTCCAGGATTGTGAGAGGGGTGTCCGACTGCTGGTTTAGGCCCAAACCCCAGGATCGGGCCTAAACCGGCAGTCGGACATCCCCTGAGGGGTCCCAGATGGATTGGAGAGGGTATAGGCTGGGCTGAGGGGACCCCCACCCCCGTGCATAAATTTCGTGCACCAGGCCTCTAGTTAGTTAATTATAACATGTAGCATGTTATAAGGTAATGAGTACTATGGAAAAAAGAGAAAAAATGGTAAGGTAAGGGGGGCCAGGTTGCAGAATAAAACAGAGTGGCCTCACTGGGAAGGTAAGAATTGAGCAAACACTCGAGTGAGGAGATAGCCAAGTGAGCAGGGAGGGAACAGAATTCCAGGCAAAGGGAACAGCCAGACCAAGACCCTGAGACAGAACCTGTGTGGCAGCTACAAGGAGCAACAGGCACCCCCATGACAGGGACAGAGTGAGCAAGGGGGGATCACTGGAGAGGAAACTGGGCAGGAAAAAATGTTAAATCAGAGGGAACAAGTGCCCCCCTAAGGCCAGAGAGGCAGACACCCCCATGAGTCAGACTGAACACAGGCCCCTCACTTAGGGCCCCAGGGGCTTCTCCTGCAGACATTGCCTCTGCTCCCAGCAGCCCTTCTCCTGTCTTCAATCCCTTGCACTCGCCAGCAGACCCAGGACCTGGCCACCACACAGCGCCACAGGCTGCCCTCTCTGGTCTGGGAGGAAGCTCTCCCACTCAGCCCTGACCCAGCCCCACTGGCAGGAAGGCTGACAACTCTGAAGAACCGATTACAAAACTCACCAATAATCAGAGGGCCTTTCCTTCCCTTCAGCCAGGCCCAGAAACCCCCGGCTGCAGATCCAAGCTCTTGGGATCTCCCAATCAAAAGCTGGCGCCCAGGAGGCAGGGGCCAGCCAGGCCCGGGACGTGGCGTTCTCACCTCCCATGCAGCCAGGCCCAGCAGCCATCTGGCCAGGCTCCGCACGGCCAATTAGACAGCAGGCAGGCTGACATGGGGCCTGCCAGGGCATCGGGGCTGCAGGAGGCATCTGAGGCAATGCTGCCCGGCTGTTCAGGCGTAACTGAACCGGGCCTTCGAGAAGAGGAGAAAGAGTGCATTCCCAGCCCCGGGCGTGCCAAGAGCGCCTTGGATCCGCTCTGCCTCCCACGCCTCACCCTCTCGTTGGGCTCAGCCCGTTAGAGCTAAATGGGTTCCATTTATTGCCATCCAAGATTTGTGGCTGGTGGGAGCAGTGGTGGCTGAGCTAAACCAGCAGTGACAAGTGGTCACACTCAGGCTGTAGGCACCAACTCACTGCTATGGCACGGGACCCTCCCTCCCCCCTTTCCCTTCTCTTACATGACATCTTTGTGCCACGGGCAAAGCAAAACCCGGAAACCACTCCCAGAGGCGAGAGGATGAGGCAAGATGCTTGGATGAGTCACGAGGATAAGGGCAGAGTCCCCAGTTCTCCCCGGACCTCATCCCTGCTTCTAACAAAATGTTAGGGCCCAAAAGTCATCGTCATAAAAGCCATTACAGCGATAAGATTCCAAAGGCAGGTTAGCGCCCTGCATTGAGAGCAAAGAAGGACTTTGAACTACAAGGAGTTAGGGATCTGGGGGCCTGGGTCGGAATTGCTACTCAGGACTTGCTGCCAGAGATGAGGGGTGGAGAAAGGCCCTTTCCTGTGGCTCCCAACGGATGCAGCATATGGGACTGAAATAAAGACCTGCGAGTCGAGCTGGAGATGTGATCACACCCCCGTTGACTGCGGCCAACTTCAGCAGAGCTGGGGACGGAGAACGAGGATCATCTGGAACAGCAGGAGCGCAGCTGTGAGCAGAGAGAGAAAATGCAGGGGGCCACTTCCCGTGGATGAAGTTCAATGAGAAGGCAGCGACAGTATAGAGACCAGCCTGGGCCTAGCGTGCCTGGTCCCTGACATAGGAACATAGGCAGAAAGGACGGCCTTTGGACGGAAGGATGAATAGGCTGGTCTGGTGCGTGTCTGAAGCTTAGATTGGAAGTCAAGAAAGAGATCAGGGTGAACTTTCAAATTTGGGAGGTGTTTGCAAAGAAAGAGATAGAAGAAGGATTGGAGTAGATGCTGGAGAACACAAGCTGGGCCGTAGTGGAGCATACTGGAGAAAGCGGCGTTTGAGAGTTGAGAGAAGGTGAGTGGCTAGGAAAGGAGGCAAAGGAGGGGCGTTCAGAGGGGTAGGAAGAGGCAGGTGGCAGGGCTGGAGGGTGTCAGGAGGGCTGTGTGTCAGCCACATCAAATGTGCACCGGAATTCCTGACCTCCTTGGATAGCTGCTGGAAACATGTGACCTTTCCCGGCCAATGAGCTGTAAGTGACAGCCAGGTGTCCCTCTCAGCCAGACCCTGAGAGCCAATGTGAGACCCTGAAGGGCGCTCTTTGTGTTGCAGCAATGAGCCTACAGGTTACAGTCAAGGCCATGCTCAGGTCAGGGGTGAGCAGGATGCAGCAGAACCAAAGCTCATCAAGAGTGAGAAATCGACCTCTGCATCAATTTCTTGTGTGTTTTTTCAATCTTCGCCGGAGGATATGGAGGATATTGTTTCCATTGATTTTAGAGAGAGTGGAAGGGAAGGAGGGGGAGAGACAGAGAGAGAGAGAAACATCAATGTGAGGGAGACACAACGATTGGTTGCTTTCCATGTGTGCCCCGACCGGGGCCGGGGGATCGAACCACAACCAAGGTACGTGCCCTTGACTGGAAATCAAACCTAGGACCCTACAGTTCATGGGCCGACACTCTAACCACTGCGGAGCACTGGCCAGGGCTCACTCAACCTCTGTGGTTTTAAGCCACTGGGGTTATTTGTAACCACGGCACAACTTAGCCGTGACAAATGGCCTGCTACACCAATGCAGACGATTCTAGAAGGAAGATGGAGGCAGACAGTGCTGGCTAGAGCAGGACAGTGGGGACTGAGCCAGTTAGTGAGTCTGGCAAACAAGTGGACGTCAGTGGCTTCCAATCACTGGGTTGTGGGTGCAGGAACCAGACGGCAGGGTGTTAAGGATTGAAGTCTCGAAGGCAGAAGATGTAGAGTCTCTTTTAAATATTTGGGAGACTCTCAGAAAAGAAACGGGGCCAGCCAGGTGGAGGAATGGCTTAAGCTTTGTTCCTAAGAGACGCCAGTGAAGAAATAAAGAGATCATCTGAATCATGGTCTGATCTGCCCAAGCTCATTACTGCTGTCTGGTTGGAGAGCATGAGCAGTGAGAAACCAGATCTGCCCCTGTGATGTTTTCGTTCCACGTTGTACTCACTGCAGGAGCTGACGGAGGTTCAAGGGGACAGAGCCAACATCGGCAGGTGAGGGAGCACCGAGCTAGAGCGAAGTGCCCTGGAAAGATCCTGGTAGCAGGGATGAAGGGAGGAAGGGGAAAACTGATGGGAATACGATCAATCTATAGGAAACAGGAAAGTTCAGGAGCCCTAAGGGCTCACCTCCAGTTACATGGAGCTCCCCCTTAGAGCACCGGTCGTGGGGGAGCTATGAGGGAGTAACGCACGCATGTGGCCGATTACAAACTGTGAAGCTCCATGCACATGGGATGGAGTCGTGCTCGCTAAGGGGACACCCTCAGGTCTGCACTGGCTGCACACAGAGTTCTCCCACACTGCAGTGTAGGCAGAGCAAGACACCTGAGTCCAACCACACCCTCCCCGGGTGATCCTGGGTGAGTCATCTCTCCTCTCTGGGCCCCAACTTCTGATACATCAAATCGGGGAGATGGGACCAGGCCATCTCTGGGAGACCTCTCATCTCTGACATGTTAAGATGCAGGGATTCAATTAGCCCTCCAGCTGGTCTCGACTTCTTATATAAATAAAACATAAAACTATTTGTAATCAATTCAACAGCTACAATATTATTAAGGAGACGAACAGACACCAAAAAATAACGAAAGAACTAATAACTGTCAAATGAAATTTCAGATCGTTAATTCCTAGGATTCAGTTCTCAGCCCAAGGACACACACATACTTGGGCCACATTAAAAGCCCTTTCCTGCCAATGAAGGCTCTAGCTGGCCCGGCCAGCCAGAGACCTCCCCTCTCACTGGCCAGCTCAGAGCATCCCTGCCCCGCATCCGCCCCCAACAACAGGGGCCCTGGCTGTCCGATGCCTTCAACAAGCTGTGCCCGCGTGTCTGAGCCCCTGTGCAGCCCGCCTCTCCATGATGGAAAGAGTGTGTCACTGAAGCAAAACACATAAAATTATCACTTGGGTCTGTGTTTGCCCTGAACTTCATTACTGTTACCAAAGACAAATGTAAGATCCAGGGAGAGAAATCCCAAGCTCTGAGCTCTTAGCCCTTGGTCCAGTCCTTGTCAATCCCACAGCAGAAAGTGAATCCTGAAATGTCCTGGGGAGCTGATACCCAGGCAAACCTCAACCTCCCCAATCAGTGTGTGAACTAGTCAGCTCTCTCTCGCTATCTATCTATCTATCTATCTATCTATCTATCTATCTCACACACACACACACACTCACTCACTTCAGCCTTGGCCACGATGGCCATGGTCCTTGGAGCAGATTCCCCGCCTGGGTTAAATTATGCCTCTTCTCTCAGTGGCCTAAACAGAGTCCGACAAGCTTGACGGCTTGGACATAAACTAGCCCGTGCCCAGGGTCGTGGAGCCAGTTTCCACTGAGGCAGTGGCCAGGCCCCACCGCCTAACATGGCTCATGGCTGATGTCTGTTCCCAGGCGGCCATGCCTGGGCCTCTCTCCACATCCAGCTCAAGTGGGTTAAGGTCTCCAGGAAAAGCAAAGGGCCAGCCAAGCCCACCCACCACCCCACGGCCCTGCCCTCCTCCCCTGCAGCTGACAGCCGTGTGACCCCAGTGGTGTGGAGCTGAGCCTTGCTCACACTTTGAGTGGGATGATCAAAGCCTGGGGGCAGGCAGGGGTCCTTTAGAAGTCCCTAGCCCTATGGCAGCCCTACTTGTCCTAAGAGGTGTGCCCCTCACCATGCGCCCTGAACAGATGGGACCAGGTAGGTCTACCTGCATTTGCTGTGGAGGAGGAGGGGTCAGGGGACACAGGTGCTCTGTACATGGGACTCTGCAAGTTTACTGCTCAGGTCTCCACACTGACCAGTGCAAGGGCAATGCACAATGTGAGCTGAGGAGTGTGTCGTGTGTTCAGCCTGCCACAGGTCCTGCTGTGCTCACACATACTGCCTTAGCCAGGCCCCCTCTGCCCTTACACCAGGACTCCTGTTACAACACCGCAGCAGCCATGCCCAGGGGAGAGGACGCCGGGGGCTCGTCTTAGTTCCTTCACATCTGCACAACTGAAATGTAGAACGAAATGTTGAGTTCTCTGGAGCCACCTGAGGGAGTTCTTGTGGTCTAGACCTGCCCTTGAACCCCAAAGCCTCTTACTGAAAGCCAGGCCATCTCAGAAGTGGCACATCTTGACTCAATTTTTTATCCCCATCTCAACAGTTACTAAGTACACTTGTTGAGTGAGTGAGGTCCGGAGATCCTGCAGAAAGTCAGTGCTTGGGAAGTTTCAGGGGAGAGGAGATCCCGGTAGACTGGGTGGTCATGGGGAAGCTTTCTGAAGAGGCTGGAACATGAGCTCCATGGAAGGACAGCCCAGGCGTGGAGACTAGTGGTCAGGCCAGAGACTGCTGTCCAGTGGCAGCCCATGGACAGACTTTATTTCAGGTTTGAGTTGAATGTGTTGTCCAGGTCCAGGTTGGTTTGGGACTTTGTCCCCAGCATTGAACTCTGACAAATGTCTCTCTAGAGGAGACACAAACCTCATTACGAGGAGTTCCCTATATGAGTGAGAAGGCCACGCTCCCTTTTGGAGGTCAAGTGCACTGGCCGTGGCCAGCTCTGCACAGCAGTGGCTGGAGGTCTGACCCCGATTCCTCTCCATCTTCCAGGATTCCTGAAGGCTGTGGCCAGCACTTATGAGTGAATATGGAATAAATACCTCCAGCCTCACCTTTGAGCACCACGAGTAGACTCCTCCCAGTGAGACGTCTGTGACAGCACATAACACTAGTCAGCTGCCTGAAGTTGGCCTTCTTTTCTGGGGGTTCCCAGAAACCAGGGCTTCCCACAGGTGGGTCAGATCCCCAGATCCAGAGCTCACCACTCCCTCTGCCAGTTTCTGAGCAAAACTTCCATTTCGACCAGCATTCTATAACCTGTCTAGCTTGAGGACAACCTCGTCTCCCATCTCTCCCAGCTGAGGAGGTATGACCTAGTGTTTGAATAAAGAAGATCCATTCAGGGGTAGCTGGCCATAAACTAGAACAGCATGTTTTCCAAAAACTACTGGTATGTCCTAATCATCTGAAACACTTGCCCCGTTGATATATAAACTTTACAATGAACTGAAATATGATTAGAGATCTCGGTTAGGATTTGTTTTCTTAGGAATGAACTATGGTGGGTTATAAATATAATACCATCTCCCTCTGCTGTGAAAGAAGCAGCATTCCTGTTACTATGTACACTGTGTGGCCAAGCAACTGGTGATAGGACTGGTCTGTACTGTGATGACAGATCCTCCCCTGGGTGCCAGGGGCTGTTCTCACCTGTAGGGAGGGGGGTGCCCTCACACTGAAGGCCGGAGATGAGGGGAGGAGGGCCAAGGAGAGGTTCAGAATGCCTCTGGCATATGTGGCCTTGGCCACAAGAATGTCAAGATGTCTAGGAGGGAATTCCAGTATTAAAATGGGACCTTCTGGCTGGAATCTGCCCAGAACTGGAAACTGGAAACCTCCGGCAAGGTGTCTGAGAAACTTCCAGCCCTTTAGGACTCAAAGGGAAAGGATAGAGATCAGAAAGGATGACCTTGGAGAATGTGCTGTGGGAGCCATGGCTTCTGGAATTCTCTGTGTCGTTTTCTCCTGTTGTTCTCCTTCAGGAATCAGTTACTGTCTTTTGACATTTCTAGCCTGCCTCAGCTGCTCCAAGGAAAAGCAGGGTTAATTAAGGTCCATCCCATGGCCAGGGTGCTAAAAAGGAGGAGTTGTGTTTATTACTATAAAGGTCTTGATGAAATAGACAATTTTCTAGGAAGATAAAAGTTGCCAGAATTGACTCAAGAAGAATATCCTCCAAAAAGATCATTAACCATGAAATAAATTGGGAAAAAATTGTGGAAGAATTATCTCTATAAAAGGCAATGAGCTCAGTTTTTATGATGACTTCTTTCTGATTGTCCTAAAGCAGAGAAAAAAAATAGAAAATTTCCCAATTCTTTTTATGAGAAATCTGGCAAATGTTATATATAAATGCATTTATAATTTTATATAATATATCTAATACTATATATGTGTATACCAGACACATATATATATACATGCACACATGCGCACACATACAGACCAATCTTACTTATGAGTATAGATGCAAAAATCCCAAATCAAAAAACAAAAATCCAGGAGCTATTTAAAGAATAATTCAAGATGACTAATGTTGTACTTATTCCTGGTATGTAATGCTGACTTAAGATTTGGAAGAATACTCTAGTCCACATCAGTATGCCATAGGCGGGGAAAGCCTTAAGAGACTCTAAGGGTATTTTTTATGTAATATTTTTTGTGAATTAAAAAAATATAGAAGGTGCAAATTTAACCTATAATCAACATCCTGTTCATGGTAAAACAATAGGGGAAGTTCTGCTAAAATTTGAAAAACGGCAAGTGTGACTTCTTATAACTATTAGGATTGTACATTTTCTATTTCTAGCCTATAACATAAAAGTGAAATAGAATATGTTTTAAAATCCAGGAGATCAAATGATCATTGTTTGCAGAAGATATGATATTCCACACACAATAATCTCAAGATAAAAACTACCAAAACTAATAACAGTTTAGCAAGGTAAAGAATTATAAGTTGAAAATACACAAATCCATAGGTTACCTATGTACAGGAAATGGCTAGTGAACAGTTAATAGGAAATACAATGGGGAAAAGTGATTCTATTTAAATGAGTAGTGAAATAAGAAAAATGATAAACCTAAAAGTCATCTTAATGAGAAAACATGTAAGGTCTATTAAAATATATTTTTAAACTTTAGTGAGACAGGAAAGAAAAATTGAAGAAATACCATGTTTCTGGGGAAAACTGGATATTTTTTCAAATTCCTTCTACAACATTTTTTATTTTTTATTGATTTAATTGAGGAAGAGAGAGGGAGAGATAGAAACATCAGTGATGAGAGAAAATAACTGATCGGCTGCCTCCTGCATGCCCCACACTGGGGATTGAGCCTGCAACCCAGGCATGTGCCCTGACCAGGAATCGAACCATGACCTCCTGGTTCATAGGTCAATGCTCAACCACTGAGCCACACTGGCTGGGCTCTATTTCTCGCTGGCCAAGCCCCAACATTTTTTTTAAAAGAAGAGTTCCTAGTATACTGACAGGAGGGGGAGAGCAAGGCATACAGGACTGCTCTCACAGGGCTGCACACCCTCGCGATGGCTGTTCTGGGGAACACGGGACAGCAGTCCCACCAGCCACATCCACAGGTGGGGAGCTACTGCCAGAGGAAAACACGTAAGCTTTGGAAACATGCTAGAACATGAAACACGATGCTAATTCTTGAAATCGGCTTTGGAAATTGTGGAACATAAGTTCTCTTTGTCTGCGACTGTTCAAAAGTCACCAATGATTCATTGAGGTGGAAGTCAAACAAGACTGTGAGTGCCATCTCATGGAGAGAGCAACCACCACGGCGGCCAAGGGATCTGCGCCACAATCCTCCAACTATGCGCGGCCTGGGGGATCCGGTGTGGCATGAAGCCAAATGATAAAAATAGGATTGGCTACAATGATCGCTGTTAGATGAATCCCTCGGACAGAATATATGGCCCCGAACATGAGAAGTTATTAATTTATTATTTGGTAAAGGGGGCATCAGGCACCAGTGAGGAGGGGAAGGACTAATTAATTAATGGCT
Organism: Myotis daubentonii; assembly: GCF_963259705.1. Lineage (NCBI taxonomy): Eukaryota > Metazoa > Chordata > Mammalia > Chiroptera > Vespertilionidae > Myotis > Myotis daubentonii. Next base: position 73,220,577 of record NC_081851.1, on the reverse strand, counting down.
AAGGCAACTGTTTTACTTTTGAGGGGAGAATAAATTCTCAATTCAATGTAAGAGAAAATAATTCCAGATAAATAAAGAGTTTATCTGGAATTAAATAAATGTAAAGAAAACTAATTAGAAAATATAGAACGATAGCAGAGAGCATTGAAACTCCATGAGAGCAGGGATGCGTGTCTGCTTTGTTTATTGCTCTCTCTCCAGGGCTAGAACAGGGCTTGCCACATGGTAAGTGCGCAATAAATTAATGCAGGGGTGAGATAATTAATTAATCATCCTTAAACTCTTTTCTCTATACATTTTCTGGTTTTATCCTTTGTCACATTTTTTTACTAAGGTTGTTTTCCTTAATTACTACAATTTTTAAAAATTTTCATTATAGCTTAAGAATAAGGAAGAAAGTGCATATGGCTTACCATATCTGCACACTCTAGCTTGCAACTTTCTCCTTATATTTTAAGGATAACTCTGTACATTACAGTTAATGTAAATAATCTCCCAAATTTGCCCTTTGCCTTTTCATTTCTTTGAATTGTTTACATACAAAAAAACACACACACACCACTTATTTCTATGAGGTCAGTCAGTTCCATCAACTCTCCTTTATCACTCCTTTCGATTGTTCTATCTACAGAAAGTCCTCCCCATCCCCAATTGTTAAGGAGTCTGGTCCAAGTTACTTCAATGCAGGGCTAGTCCTTCCTCCCCAAGGGCTAGAGACCTGCTTCAGCGGCATCTGATCCTGAGGGTTTCCTGTTCCAACCAGACTCATCAAACCCCCGAGGCTCCCCGCTCCAGCGCATCCTTTTGCATAACCATGGGGTGAGGTCATGTGTTTAGGACACCATTTCTCATCACCATGGAGATGATGAGCCCTCAAAGCACTGGCAAGAAGCCTCCCACACAGGATGGAGCCAGGGAAGGAGGAGGAGGAAAGAGAGGAAGAACCTGCCGATTCGCCAGAAGACCCAAAGCCTGTCCCAAGGAGCTCACGAGCTCACACTCAGGCCCGCAGCCTCCTAGGTGTTGGATCACGTGACCTTCCAGCCCCGCCCAGCATGTCGCCACGACCCACAGGCAGCACTCAGCCTCAGAAGATGACATCCCTTCCTGGCTGATGCGGCTCAGTGTTTGAGGTCGACCCATGAATCAAGAGGTCACCGGTTCGATTCCTGGTCAGGGTACATGCCCGGGTTGTGGGCTCAACCCCCAGTAAGGGGCACGCAGGAGGCAGCTTTATCCTTCTCCCTTCTTCTCTTCTCTAAAATCAATAAAAACATGTTAAAAAAAAATAAGATGATGATGTTCCTGTCCCTTTTAACCTCTGACCCTGGGCTGGCTGATGGCCTCCTCTGGAATTCTCCCCTTAGCTCTCTTTTCCTTAGAATATAATTCCCTGGTCCTGATCGCTTCACTACATCATTCTTTTCTCTCAGCCCCATCCAGATCCTATTCCCATTCTACTTTCCCCTCTGCTTCCAGGACAATCTCTCTAAGGCAAGAATCTGTTTGCTTTACTCATCTTCTAAAATTAATTCAGTGATTAACCAATGACCAAGGGGGGGAGGATCTAAATTCCTTAGGATGCTATTCAAACCCTTTATAATCTGGCTCCTGCTCCTATCTCCAGCCCACCTCTTCCCACACCCTTCTCCATACGCTGCTCCAAACATTATACCCGGCATTTGAAAATGCTGTTTTTTCCATCTAAATAACTACTTGCTACCGATACCACTGGGCCAGGCAGAGTCCTCCATATGTCCTTTGTCCTGCTACACCCCTGAGCCTGCCTTCATCCTGAAAATCACCTTGCTGGAATCTCTTGCTGGAGGAAGGGTTTCTGAATGTTGGGACCAAGCCCCGACATCACTGTGGTCCTGGGGCATGAGCTCGATTACTGTTTATGTGAGAAACGGGCAAATCTGGTAAGGGTTGTTCTGTGGGTCGCCTGGAGGCCACCATCTCCTGCAGCTAAAAAATTCAGGGGTGAGTCGTGCCTGGAGTCCCGTATTTAGCAAACATACACTGAGTGTTTGCTCCCCTTGGCACTCATTGGACCTATACGCTCAACAGGCACAAACCCGGCCCAAAGCCCTCTGCTGCTCGTGCACATGCCCACCGGCATCTCCAGTGCCTTCGCAAATCTCTGCGCATGGTAGTTGGTGGGAGCCTTTAAGAAGCTGTGCTGGGGGAGGAGGAGGGAGGGAGAGAGATGCACAGAATCCCCAACTTTCCAAATGGTTGCTGCTCTGAGGTCGCAGAAATGATTGTGCTTGTGCTCAGCACCCGCAGGAGGGAACTGCTCCTCCCAGCACCTACACAAGCCTGTCTCACCCCAGCATGCCCCCTGTGGACCCAGGTCCCAGAGGAGGAGGAGGAGGAGGAGGAGGAGGAGGGGAGGAGGAGGGAGAGGAGCAGGGGAGGAGGAGGGGGGAGGAGAAGGAGAAGGAGGAGGAGGGGGAGGGGGAGGAGAAGGAGGAGGAGGGGGAGGGGGAGGAGCAGGGGAGGAGGAGGAGAAGGGGGGAGGAGAAGGAGGAGGAGGGGGAGGGGGCGGGGAGGAGCAGGGGAGGAGGAGGAGGGGGAGGAGAAGGAGGAAGAGGAGAAGGAGAAGGAGGAAGAGGAGAAGGAGAAGGAGGGGGAGGAGGAGGAGGAGGAGAAGGAGGAAGAGGAGAAGGAGAAGGAGAAGGAGAAGGAGAAGGAGAAGGAGAAGGAGAAGGAGGGGGAGGAGGAGAAGAAGGAGGAGGGGGAGGAGAAGGAGGAAGAGGAGAAGGAGAAGGAGGAAGAGGAGAAGGAGAAGGAGAAGGAGAAGGAGGGGGAGGAGGAGAAGAAGGAGGAGGGGGAGGAGAAGGAGGAAGAGGAGAAGAAGGAGAAGGAGGAGGGGAGAAGGAGGAAGAGGAGGAGAAGGAGGAGGGGGAGGAGGAGGAGGGGAGAAGGAGGAGGAGGAGGGGAAGGAGGAGGAGAAGGAGGAGGAGAAGGAGGAAGAGGAGGAAGAGGAGGAGGGGGAGGAAGAGGAAGAGGGGAGAAGGAGGAGGAGAAGGAGGAGGGGGGAGAGAAGGAGGAGGGGGAGGAGGAGGAAGAGGAGGAGTAGGAGGAGGAGGAGGGGAGAAGGAGGAAGAGGAGGAGTAGGAGGAGGAGGAGGGGAGAAGGAGGAAGAGGAGGAGGGGAAGGAGGAGGAGGAGAAGGGGAAGGAGGAGGAGGAGGAGGAGGGGAAGGAGACAGCTGATGGGGAACTCAGGATGAGGCAGAAGAAGAGGCGCTCCATTGTTTGCTGGAAGGAGTTCAGACTCAGGCTGGTTCTGATTTATCCAAACATGTGCCACTGCCATGACGTGCACCTTCCAGAATCAAAACCACCTGACACGTGTCAAAACACCAGCATCACTGCCCAGCAGCAGCCCTGACATCTCTCTGTGCAGGAAGGACTGATATCAACTCCAGCCACCACCTTCTCCTTCCCCGTCGCCAGGTGAAAGCCCTCCTCCCACAGCGACTCTGAAAGGATTTGCGAAGCCTTAGTGAACAATTATGAGAAATGCAGATGAGAAAAGGTTACGGATGAGAAGAAAGGAGCCGATGGAAAAGGAAAAACTGGTGCCCAGAAAACTCAGGAGTGAGCCCCCAGCTTAGCGGACCAGCCATATATTTACATGGACAGTAACCAGGAGAAGAATATTGCTATCACCCCTCAGCAGGCACAGCACCTAAGAGTTCCTTAGTCTACGGCCCTTCCACCCTGAACGTGCCCTATCTCCTCTGATCTCAGAAGCTAAGCAGGGTGGGACCTGGTAAGTCCTTGGACGGGAGACAAATGCTCGTTAGCTCACGTTTGGGGTGAGAAGGGCCATGATTATTAGTCCTGTGGTGTAGATGCAAATTCAAGATGCCGAAAGGTTAAGCAATGCACCAGGTCCACAGCGGGTAAGACGGGGAGGTGACACAGACCCAGTTCTGTCTTACTCCAGATTTTATTTCCTTCACAAGCCACCTTATACCCCGCCTCCATTTCAGGCACTGTCCTCAGATTCTCTCACGTGGTCACTCGAGTGGCCTGGACTCCCCTCTGCTCCCCCCGCCTCTCCTTCAGCTGCTACCTCTGCCTCCTCCCTGACTGTGCAGGGCCCTCAGCATCTTTGTGAGAAGTGAGCATCACCTGAGTCACTGCAGTGCCCCTCGGAACCAGGTGGGCAGAGGGAGACCTCCTGCGGCCTAGCTGGGCTTCCACAGCCCATTCCGCCCGCCTGGACACGTATTCCGACACCCTCTGTGTGCCAGGCCTGGAGCAGGGCATCTGGAGGTGGAGCTCAAGCTCTAGATCCTTTCCCCACCCCACGACCTTGACCAGGTCACACCCATGTGCCCTCTGAACCCCATTCTGACCCAGGGAGCTGCGCTGGACTTCCCAGGAGGGAAAGGTGGTCAAGGTCGAGCAGCTGGGAGAGGCTGAGGGAGAAGAGGGGGAATCTGAGGTCAAACACAAGATCGGGTCAAAGGCTTGTAGGCAGTGCCCTGATTGGCAGAAAATGGAGGTGCCCGCCAGCCGAGGAAGTGGTTTGGGCACTTGTGATCGAACTTGCTGCTCACACCGCAAGATGTAAACATCCACTCAGCAAGGCAGACCGCCTCTCACCACATTTGGAAGAGTTTCTTTTCACTGAATCCCACTGGGTTTTGAAACCCTTTAAAATGCATTATGACTTTTCAGGTCCTTTAAAAGAGTTTAAAGCAGGTGGGCCTGTGAACAGGATGATGGTCTCTCTCCGGTCAGGGCAGAGCGCGGCGGGTACCCGCCCTGCAGGAGCTGGCAGCAGCTTCTCCGGCACTAGGCAAACTCCAGAGCCTGGGCCTCTCCTTCCCAATCTCCCTGCCCCTTTCCAGTTCCTATCTCGCTGCAGGTCCCCTGCCCCAGGGCACCAGCACAAGGGACAACATGCTTAGAGCAGCAGGCAGGGCCAGAGGAAGGGCCAGCACCCCAAGAATGAAGCTTGAGTAAAGGGAAAGCAATCCCAGCTTGCCCAGCCCTGCGCCCCGCTGTCCTATGGCCGGCTCAGGTCCACTGTGACCCTCAGGCTCCTGCAGAGGCCCGAGTCCTGCTCTCTCTGACTGGGAACCTCTCCTGGGCTGAGGCATCCCCAGCAATTAGAGCCCACCTTGGAGTCGCTATGAGGCCACTGCAAGGGCAGGTGGGCAGGAAGCATTTTGCCCAGAAAACTCGGCGGGCCCTCTGTTTGGGACCCCTTGGGGGTCTGCTAGGAACCAGTTCTAGGGGAACATCAGGTACACTTGGGATCCACGATCAGGGCCAGATTGATGAAACTACCCTCAAAATGTGAGCAAGGTTAGAGTCCAGGCCAGGAGGCAGGGCACAGGCCTTCAGGGTGAAAATGCCATGAGGTGCTGGGCACAGCATGGGAGAGGATGCTGAATGTGGTGACCGAGCTCCCAGCTGGCCAGGTTTGGAGAATTAGCTCAGGGTTTGGGACTGGAGAGGCAGGTTTACTGGGGAGGGGCAGCGCCCGAGATGGGGCCAGGGCATCTTAAAGTCTCTGCTCTTTCCTCGGACATCTCTCTTCCTTTGGGCCTTTTCTCAAAGGTCAACTCTCCATGAGGCTGCCTCTGGCCATCCGACCCGAAATGGAACCCATGCACACACCCAACACCCCAATTGCCTCAGGCAGAGCCTATCCCAATACGTAACAGACTGTACGTGTTGCTTGTGTCTCCCGTTATTCCACTGACTGACACACAGCGCCCACAGAGGACGGGAAGCTCTGCCTCCGTTGCTCATGGCTCCATCCTCAAGGCCTAAGCGATGCCCAGGAGGTCATGGGCATTCAGTAGACATTTGATAAATGAGGAAGCGAGCACAGGAACCAGCTACATCCCAGCAAGTATGAGGTGGGGTCTCTTTGCCTCTAACTCTCAGACCAGTATTTCTGAACCTGCGTGGGCCATGTTGATCTTCCTCCGGACCACAAAGCTGGGACCAGCTCCGGGGCGGGACTGCGCCTTCCCTTCCGACTCTCAGGCTTGGCCGGGCGCCTAATCAAATCTCCAAGTGTCACACGCTCTGGCAATTAGCGTCTTGGAAAAAACTCTTCAGCAGGCCTCCTTCCTCATCTCCGGGACATTCTGGATGCTCAGCTGGCAGGGGTGAGCACTGAAGGGCCTTGATGGGGTTTTCAAAATAAAGTGATGATGACAATATGTGCTCTCGGCAGCCCTCCCCGCCCCCAGGCTCTGCCTGAGCAGCCGCTGAATTGCATGGCCCTCCAATCCCCCCCTGCCCCCCCCCCCCCCCCCGATTCCCCAGAGACTGGTCTTCCCTCAATGTGCATTCTGTGTGGGAAAGAGAGATCACTGTTTTTCTAAGTCTTGGATGAGTTTACATTTAAGTCATCTTACACTCGGAGGCAGGAAACAGAGATGCCCTGAGGCTGAAGCAAACAGCCAGGACCTGGAGAATCACTAGAGACAGATTTTTAATTAATTTTATACCGAAATCCAAATTGTTCCATTTCATTCTGTACTAATAATTAACTTTTTCTGTGCTCCCCTGTTGCCATGATAACCTGTCAACAAACAAGTAACTGGGAGGAGCTGGACGGGCTCAGGGGTCAAGGCAGGGAATTCAAGCCAAGAAGAGCTGGTCCCCCTGTCCCACCAGCCCTCCCTCACACCCGCATCTGCTCCTGGGCCCCCCGAGGAGCAAACTCAGGCCGCACCTTCCTGCCCGGATTCTGGGCACTCCGTCTGTGCCCCCCTGCGGTACCCGCTCAGCTGACAGTGTGGCAGCTGTCACTGGGGAGAGGGTGATGCCAGAGCCGGTGGTCAGCACAGGTACCAAAACCTTGACCTCCACTAACTCTCTTATGTATCCATCTCCATCCCAGAACTGTGAGTGCCTGGCGCCCAGAAGGTCCAGCCAGCACGCAGGCCACCTTTGAGGAATGAGCTACAATGGCAGCTAACATGTCCATGCACTTGAAATTTGCCAGATGTTGACATGTAATAACATATGTAATCCTCACAGCAACCCTACCGGTAGGGTTATTATCCCCATTTTACAGCTATGAAAACAGAGGCGCAGAAAGGCTAAGCAACAGCCCACGGGCACACAGCTGGCGGGTGACTGGGATTGGAACAGAGGCCTCCAAATCGGGAGCCTGAGTGTGGCGGTGCCCCTCCATGCTGCTCTGGGCCTCCTGCTTTTCCAAACCCCCAAGTGCACAGATGCCCCTCTCTGACTGGCATGCTCATGCCCTCAGACCTTCAGATAGCCTCAGGCTCAGTCCTCAGAGAGACCTCCCTGACCTGCTCCAGACCAGTGGTCTTCAAACTACGGCCCGTGGGCCACATGCGGCCCGCCGAAAACATTTATCCGGCCCGCTGGGTATTTTTGCCGCCGCTGGGTGCATAGGAATTTGTTCATAGTTTTTTTTTTTAAACTATAGTCCAGCCCTCCATGGTCTGAGGAACAGTGAACTGGCCCCCTGTTTAAAAAGTTTGAGGACCCCTGCTCCAGACGGTCCGGTCCCGCTCCATCTGCCCACCTCAGGGATTGCCTCTACTTGCTATCTCGTCTTTCCTTCGCTGCACTCATCACTATATGAAATGACTTACTTGTTTGCCTCCGTGTCGCCTCCCCTCCCACGTTTCCGTAGCTAAGACGCTTCTGCTTACCGTACGGCAATATCCTGGCTCCGTTAATTGTGTCGAATGTGTGAATTAATGATTGTGCAAAAGAGGGCAAAAGCCACAGGACTCTGGCCTCCCCGGTGAGGCACAGGCTCAGCATCCCTGCAGCAGCCACACCAAGTGGGGAGGGGAGGGCTCTCTGTTCCCCTGCCCACAGCCTCCCAGCCCCAAATCACAGGTGTGCTTTGGGCCTTGTCTAGGGAGACCCTCGATCTGTGCTGTGTGGTCCAATCACCAGCCACATGGCCCAGGGAGCACTTGAACTCTGGCTTCTGCGACCAAGGGGCTGGGCTTCCAATTGTATTTCACTTTAATTAGTTCAGAATTAAAAACTGATACTCTAGTTAGTTATCGGGACATTTTTAAGTATTTTGGGAACAATTGTAGGGTGTGTGAATCTACTTTTTCTTTCTTAAAAAAAAAACATATTTTTGTTAATTTCAGAGAGGAAGGAAGAGGGAGAGAGAGATAGAAACATCAATGATGAGGGAGAATCATTGATTGGTTGCCTCCTGGACACCCCACACTGGGGATCAAGCCTGCAACCTGGGCAGGTACCCTGACCAGGAATCGAACCGTAACCTCCTGGTTCATAGGTCTATGTTCAACCACTGAGCCACGCCAGCCAGGCTAAACCTACTTTTTCAACACTCACTTTGATGAACTCTTAATCTGGATCAAGTATTGCTAAGGAACATTCAGCATCTGAATTGAAATGTGCTCTCAGTATAAAATACACCCTGGATTGTGAAGACTGAGTACAAAGAGGGGATGCGAACTATCTCATTAATGTTTTTGTACGGATTACATGTCGACATGGCGATATTGTGCATATACTGGGTTGAATAAAATATATTAGTAAAATCAGTTTCACCTGTTTCTCTTTACTTTTCACCGGGGCCACCCCATCCCGTGCTCGCTGCTATGGTAGGTGCTACAAAGCAAGAGCCTCTTTGCAAACAAGTTCCTCAGAGCCTCCATCCCCTCCTGGTTCTGCACAGGAGGCTGTAAGGCCCCGGCAGGGCGAGACCTTCTTCGAGGTCACACAGCTAGCTAAGGGCACAGCCAGGTGAGAACGCAGGGCCCCTGACTCCCAAGACAAAGCTTCACATTCCCGTTCTGTTTCCAAGCTTTCTTCAAACAACGATTTCTGGAACCTTCTGAGCCCCCCAATATAAAGGAGCTGCTCACAAAGTTAGTGTTTCCCTCCTCCTGTGCATCTGGTTCCTGCATTCTTCTCACCTGCTCACCCTTCCCCAGGGCTCCCCGCACCAAGGGTCTGTCAGGCCCTCAGCCCCTCACCCCCCAGTTCCAGGGCCTGGCGCGGTCGGGGCTTAAGCAGCAGCACAGAAGGCTTAGCACACATTAGCTCCTAGCAAGAAAGAGCTGTTGCAACCACAGCCTTCAGCCAGAGCTCAGGTTCTCGGCCTCCTGTCCCCCACCTCACAGCCGGGTCAAGCAGAGCCCCTAACCCTCAGCACCCCGTGCCTGACCACCCTCAGGCTCCTGGTCAGGGCTGGGCAAACCCGGTCCAACTCCAGCATCAGTGGACTTCCTTCAAACATCATCACATCCTCCGAGGCCTGGGGGGGGGGGGGGGGGCATCCCTACAGCCTGCCTGCAACCCCAGCTCATTCTTCTCCAAAAGGAGACCCACCTTAGGGCAAGTGGAGCCATTATCCTTTCAACCTCACAAGCCTGGAGGCAGGGCTGCTTCCTCCACCTCCTTGCCCTGCCCTCGGAACAGGAGCCCCTCCCCACCGCCTGGCCCGCAGCCTCCATGCCTGGCCCTTTGTGTCCCAGAGCTGAACATTTGACCTTGGCCAATGCTGCCCCGCGTTCCCCAGACAAAGGCATTCCAGCTATTTGCATGTGGCCTTCCCTTCGCCTCGCTCCCCACCAAGGCTGTTCCCCCTTCCTCTTAATTATGTAGTAACGAACAACTGTGCTAACCGAAATTGGGGCGGCTACTTGCCTCTAAAAGTCAATAACTAGCCCCATGGGAACAACAAATACTTGCAGAGCCCACCCCCTCCCCACCCCCCCTCCCCTTGGCTGAGCGGGGAAGCAGGCCGCCTCTCCAAGCCCAGCTCCTCGGGTCCAATCTGGAATGCATATGTTTCCCTTCAATCATTCACTCCATCAAACGCAGGGCAGCCCGAAGGGCGTGGAGGCCGCTAGACTTCTCTGGAAGTCTCCGTGAGCGTGAGCGTCCCCGTATAAAGGGATGTTGTGTTCGCAGGTAACCAACAGCCCCCCGCGCATCTGGGAACACTTTGAGTGATTGCTGGGGAGAGAAGAAATTTGGGTCATAACTAATGATCAACATCCCCTTTTAATCAAATGAAGCCGTCATAATGTGTCTATCCTCCAGGGGAACAAGGCCCTTTCACCTCGGCGAGGTCTGCAGTAGCATTAACCTCTTCGGGGAAGACGCTTGCCCAGGTAGGAGGGAAGGGGGGAGCTGGCGGGTACTGAGCACCTACCCCGCCCAGCCCCGGGCTGAGCATCCCCCTGTGTGCTCTCTCGCTTCTCCCTGGGCCTGTATCAGCTCTGTGGTTCTCAGCCTTGCCGCATCTGGAGGGCTGTTCGAAGCCCTGAGTGCTGGGCCCCACCTGGATTTTGGATTCAGTAAGTCTGGGCTAAAGCCCAAGTATGTGCATGTCTGACAAATTCCCGCGTGATGCTGACACCGCCAGCGTGGGGACCACACTTGGAGAACCGGCATTCTCACCCCGAGGATAAAAATACCGCCATTCACGGTCCTCTGTATGCAATACCATTAACGAGTATCATGCAATTTAATTCTCATCCAAACCCTGTGAAGTATGGGATGTTGTCCCCATGTCACAGAAGAAGAAACTGAGGATCAAAGAAAGGGCAGACCCTATGGTGTGGAAGAGCAGTGATTTAGAACCCAGGTCTGTCTGATGTCAAAGTCTGCGGTCCCACCCCCCTGGCAAGAGAGATCGAAGTGCTGTAAGGGCTCAGAGTGGGCGAGGTCATCTCTCCCTGCGAATCAGGGGACAGAGGTCCTCACACACCCGCCCTTGCAGCCTGAATTCGGGTGCCTCTTGCCTGCATCTGAGCCTGGCCTGCTCTAGCACCCACGTGGGGAACACTGCAACCCAGGGTCCTTCAGGGTCCTCTCAGTCTTCCCTCTGATTCCCCTGCCCCAGACAGGCCCCGCCCACCTGTCATCTGTCCTCTGTCCTCTGTCCTCTGTCCTCTGTGCTCAGCTGCCCGTCCTCTCCTGCCCTCAGTCTGTTTACACGGGAGTCTCGCCACCTCTTCCCAGCTCCTCCAGTGCTGCCTCTCCTCCCTATCCGGTTCTGGAAGCTGCTTCCCCCATAGGCTCCCAGGAGTCTCCAGGAAATGGCTTTGGGTTCCCCCACGTGGGCAAGCTCCGTGCTGCTCAAAGCACATGCTTGCTTCTCTGTGGCGGTGTCTGAAAAATCCACTGCTGTCCTCATGCCCCTATGTTCCCAAGCCCCCAACAAGCCCCTCAGAAACATGGCTCACACTCCACCTTCTCCCCCATTAGATAGGTGAGCCGACTGGGGGGCTGCAGCAGAGAAGGAAGGGCGATAGTGGTGGTCACGGGGAGCTCTTGCTCTGTGCCTGCACTGTTCAAAGTGCTTAAAGGTAATCCACTCATCTTCACACAACCCGGTGAGGACACTGAGGCGCAGAAAGATTAAGTCCCCTGCTCAGGAGTGCAGAGCTAGCAAGTGACAGAGCCTGGGTGTGAACTAAGATCAGGCTCCTGAGCCAGGGTGTGATCTGAGATCTGGCTCTAGAGCCCATGCTGGCAACCGTGCTATATCCAGGGAGAGAGAGAGAATGATGGATTCCCCGATTTTTTGCCTCCAGGAGGCCCTAGCCCAACCGGAAGGAAAAGAAGTGGTAGCTGTGGCAGTGACCGTGGCCATGGCTGTGGCCATGGCAGTGGCGGCTGTACCATTTAGGTAGAGGCGCATCCTCAGTGTTAGTGCCGAAACCATGATGATAACAACAGTAACAGTAAAATGACTGCCATCGGGGAGGCGCCTCTAGCAAGATGTGAAACAGGATAGCGTGGTGGATAGGGGTGCAAATCCCAGAGTCACACTGGGTTCCGGCTCCTTTTCATTTTAGATTGTAGTACCCGAGGCCAATCGCTCAGCCTCTCCGCCTCGGAGTTCTTATTTATGAAATAGGCCTGAAAGTCCCACCTACCTCGTGCATTTCTTGTGAAAAGTAAATGAGAGAAGCCGGGTCAGGTACTTTGCACCTGGAATGCAGAACCTTCTCCATCAATGTTGTTAGGCAGGAGGACAACAGAGGCAGGAATACTGGACACGGGACATCTGCCTCTGAGGGTGAGGTCATGAGACGCGCACAAGCACCACGTTAACATAAGGAAGGGTTCACAGCAGGACACGGGGCAGAGTCCTGGGAAGGACCTGGAAAGGCTTCGGGGAGCAGGTAGGACTTTACAGTAGGTGGGGACCACCTAGATTGTCAGGACAAGACTGTAGAGGACAAGGTGCAGGTCCCCGACTCGGGCCTTTCCTGCCCACTCCCACCACAGTCCACAAAGCCACCCCAACCCCTGCCTTTTCCCCCACCACCTGCCCTCCAGAGCCTCAGCCTGGCCACCAACCCTGGGTGTTGCACTGGCCATGGGCCCGCCTTGCCATTGATTTCATTCTCCCTCACCTCTTCAAATACTCCTTCCAGCCCCTCCTTTGCAAATAGCTAAAGTACCTCATGCAACCCTGTGTTCCTCAATGGTTTTGTTGGGGGACTCAGGCAAGACTACTGGATGAGCTGGTTAAGAGGTTGCCAGTTAGGCTCTCTATTAACAAGTGTCCTGAGCCCCTGGGGCTAGACCATGCGTTGGAGCCAACCTCTCCCCTACTCTGAGTCCTGTGGGGGCTCGGAGGCCCGACTGCCATCCAGGAGAGAGAGATGAGATACTTCAATCGGCTTTATTGACACAAGCCCTGAGTGGCACTGGCTTAGCCTCCATGGGCATGACTGTGACAGGGAAGGGTCCCGGGCACTTCTGGAAGCCCGCCAGCCTTCCTTCCACTCAATGGTTCATCGGCTCAGGAACTCGAGCTGAGTCTCTTGAGCTGTTTTGTGGGAGATACAAGATGAGTCCCCATCTCCAGGAATAAAAGCCTATGAGCAGAGATGTGGCAGGTTCTGCTGTCAGTATGACTATTTGAAGCTAATAAATATAGTAAATAGCATAAGCTGGAAACCGAACTCTCAGTGCCATAAGGTGGGAAAGACACATTCTGAGTGCACCTGCCAAGTGCCAGGTGCTGTGCTGATAGTTTTCATCTAACTGACCTCATGAGCCCACACAGAAAACTCGTGAGGTAGGTCTGTATGTCCCCATTGTACAGATGAGAAAACTGAGAATCAGAGAGGTTAAGCAAGTCACCTGAGGTCACAAAACAAGCTTTGGACACAGGGCTGTGGGACTCCTCCCAGTACCCCGGTTGCCGCTCTGCAATGTCATTTTACAGTCAGGAGTGGCAAAGGGAAGGGCACAGGCTGAGATGATCAAAGAGGCTTTTTAAAAGCGACAAGGCTTGTTCTGGACAAGGGGTGAGCTAGAGGCTAATGGGTGGAGGTGAGGGGGTGATGGAGAAGAGATGCCAGGAACTGTAGCAGCAGACACAGAGGAGAGGGGGCTGAGGATCCCCAGGTGTGTTAGGGGGACAGGAAGAAGGCCCCTGGGGTGGCAGGAGGCTCCGCGCCTGGTAGATGGGGTTGGAAGGGCTGACCAGCAGGGTCTGCCTGGTTTGGCTAGTTGCACTTCCTTCCGGATGCAGTGGGAGCCACTAAAGGCTTTTGAGCAGAACTACCTGATGGGAAAATCTCCTTGGCTGAGCTGTGCTGGCTGGGTTGGTGAGCAAGGATGAGGAAAGAAGCGCCACCTAAGGAGACTGTGAATCGTCCCAGAGTAGCAGATTTGCTAAACTAATTTCAAGGTGAGGGATACTTTTTTGATGTTTTTGAAAATCTAAACTGTATTTTGTTAAGGTGTAATTTTCCAAATGTCAGGAAAAACAATCCCTGGTAACCTCCAACTGTGACACAATTATATGGGAAGCACAGCATCTCGCTTCTGCCCAAACTGCAATAAAATACAGCTCTTGGTTCAAGAAGTCAGGGCAAGGAGTCGGAACCACACTTCCACTTAGCCACACAGCTTTCTGCTGGAGAAATTCAGTCTTCCTTCCCAGGATCTATTTTAATAACATAATGAGGGCCCTGCAACCCCGTCCTCCAGCCTTCCCTGAGAATGCACCCCTAAGTGCCTCAAGATGTCCAAGAAACATCAAAGGAGAGGAGAATTATTCTTTGGATATACCATAGGATACAAATCCTGATATCCCACTGCTGGAAACAAAACCCGGGACAGCTCCCGCAGTGCCCATAAAAAATATGGACCCAGAAGATTAACTGGCTCCCAGGCTACAGCGCTTTAGCCAACCGTAACCTGGCATTTTCCATTGAAGAAAGCAAAAGGAAAAAGGGGGTGGGGGAGAGAGATGCCTTTATTAATGCTGCTTGCCAAATTTCCCATGAGTCCTGAGGAAGGACTCACGTTAGCTTCCCTCTGCTCAGAGCCCCATGCTAAAAGCTGCTGCCTGCTCTTTCAAGTAAGGCCAACCTGAGGTGTTTGAAAGAGGTTCCCCTTGGAAAATGAGGAGCCTTCTTTCTGCCAAAATGCTTAGCTCCTTGTTACTTCCACGCCGCCCGCCAGGCTGAGCACATAGACCAGACCTCAGGACTTCTCGGGGAACTTCCCATGCGTTCATCTTGAGGAGGATGTGTCCAGGAAGGTTTCACAGCTGTGGCATCTGACTCGTGGAATCGCTGCCATTGAGATGTTTATAGAAACACCAAGAATAACACTATTCCTTGACATGAGTGGGAAGGAAGACAGGCAGCTCTGGCTTTAGCCAGGAGGTAGCTCTCCCTGTAGAGATGGAGACGAAGCTCTGTTGGGTTCTGGGACCTCTGTTCGTCCTTCCACGCTGCCATCCGGCAGCTGGGATAACACAGCTGGTCTCACCTGGTCAGCACGTCTTCCCGAGCAGCCACTGTGCACCAATTTCCCAATAACGTGCACTGTGGGCAAAAGGATGTCGTTCCCGAATCAAAGAGAAGGATCATGGTCTTTAAAAAGAGAGAGAGAACCAAGTAACACAGACTCTCCTGTAAAGCCCAAATGTTGAAATGCTGCCTTGGGACTCCAAGCCTTTCTTCCTGCTACACACACGCATCTGCACACCTGTCCCTTTTGGTGGGACACAAAGAAAAGTTGGCCCATATCTTCCACTGTGGGTGCCACTGGAAGTGAGGCAGAAGAGGCCCCAGGTGCCCCAAGTCAATAGTCTCCTTGAACCTAGCAGCATCCTGTCAGCAATGTCTTTCAAGGGCCTCCTTTCAACCTCACTCTTCTGCTCACTCTTTCTCTTCCTCCATCCCAAACACTTTCCTTTGGAGGGAAGCATGGAGCTTCACTCCATTCACCTGTACCACTTCCAAGTGCATTCTTGAGTTGACCCTCTGAGCCCAAGGGCAGAGGCTGTCTTGTCCATCTCTGTATTTCTAATGAAAGGATGGTGCAGAAGATGCTCCATAAATGCTTGCTAAATAATGGATGGATGGATGGATGGATGGATGGATGGATGGATGGATGGATGGATGGATGGATGGGTGGATGGGTGGATGGATGGATGGATGGATGGATGGATGGATGGATGGACCAATCCACGAGTCAATGAATGAATGCATAAATGAATTCCCATGACAGCACTGAAGTCCTGATGGTGAGAAAGTTCATCCCCTAAGATCTCATTCAGAGCCCTGTATCTGAAATAAAAGGCTTTCCCCAAGTTGTCACAAAATGCCCCACTACTTTGCCATGGCAGCAGCTCAAGGAAGGGAACCGCTAGTGCTCCCTCTGTCCCCTGGAATAGGGCTGACTGTCCTCTCAGAAACCAACATGGCCTCTGCTTGGAGACTACAGTCTCCTCAGGGTCCTCCTCTGAGACGGAGACCTCTCCCACCTCCTTCGCATCAGGATCCTGGACTCAGTTTCTCACAGGAGACCAGTGCTCACCACAACTGTGGACAACAAACAGGGGTCTGCCCCTAGCCAACCTACCCTCACCTCTACACTTCCTAGAAGACAGGAATTTTATTTCAGAAGTAGTATATTTTCCCGGGTCTGAGATGGACATTTTCCTATAAAAGATGCCTGTGAAAACGGCTGCCCTCCAGAGTTGCGACATGATCCTAATGATGGGTGTCTACATAGAAGACACCCCTCATGATTCTCTTCTAGGGGACAGCAAACGTATCCCTCCCGCCAGCTCCACCTGCCAAGCAGAGAAGGGGTGGACATTCCCCTCCACTAGAGGCATCTCCCTGAACTTCTCCGAGTCCTTGGAGTGAGGCATTGCAATGCCAAAGACACAGTTCCCAGTCTGGGCCTCTCCAAATCCAAGAGTTACAAAACTAAAGAATAGCAGTGTCATGAGTATCTCACAATATTGGTCCGCATCTCCCAATCCACACGCCCATTATATAGGTGAGGAAACTGAGGCCCCGAGCAGACTAAGTCTCCTGCCTCTCATTCAGGCTCCCTGCCCCTGGCTGACTGCTGAGCCCAGACACCTCGGTACAGTGTGAGGAACGCCAGTGGTTGGGCTGGGCGAGGAGGCTGAGGACCTTGGAAGGCCGCATTACCAAGCACGGGCTACCTGCTGAGACCACTGAGTGGAGGAAATAATAATGGAGATTGAAAGGCATTCTGTAGTTGACCTTCCTCAACCCCACCGTTTTTCAGTAGAACCCGATAGGGATCAGTCACATCTGCTCTCAATAGCAAATGTAAAAAATGACCTGCAGCTTGAAGGTCTGAAAAACATAAACTTGTGTTAAAAGACTGACAAAAAAAAAATTCATGCACTTCATAGCATGATGTCATTCAACTGCACACACATTGAAATAACAATCGTCCATCAGGGCCCGGGTCCTGGACCTGAGCTCTCCCCTCCGGGAATCATAAGCTGCCCCAGTCCCCCTGCCTGACGGCCATGTGGCTGGGGGACCATCGCAGGCCTGTGCAATGAGGGCGGGGCAATTTGGCTCTACAAGGCCCTGAGCTACAGCGGGTATCAACTTACCCTGCTCCCCACTTCAAACGCTCGGGTGAGCTGCAGGAAGGCTGATGGGAAGCACATTCTGGAAAGCCCAGAACAAGCTCAGCTCTGCCAGGGACCTGGGGAGCAGCCCGAGCTGGCCAGAGGTCAAGGGGTCTTTAGAAGTCAGGCAGCTCCTCAGCAGCCACGTGGGCAAGGCCCCAAAGGCCACCACTCCGTGTGCAAGAGCCAATCAGAATGCTCCTGAGGCCAACTTGAAGGTGCCATTGTCCCATGCAAGTGCAGTGATGGCACCTTTGTCCCCACACTCTCCTGGCTCCCCACCTCCATGACCTCACTCTCATCTGGGCTGTGTCCGGAGTTCCTGATTAAGGGGAGCTCCTGAAGAGACCTGTAAGGGATTCCAGATAGTTCCCTAGATTAACTCCATTGTGTGATCTTCATTCCATGCTTGTCAAAGACACTACCCTGGGCCGGTCACTGTCCTGGGGCTCAGGACAAATCAGCCAGGGTCTCAGCCTTCAAGGGCTCCCAGCCCATATAGGGAGGCAAGTCTCGCCCAGAATATGCCTGCCCAGGACTCAAGTGAGACATCCTAGGACCAGAGGAGGGAGAATGGAGTGCTACAAGGGAAAGAAAGCTTACAACTCCAGATCCCACCAAACTCTAGGACTAGATCAATTTCTAAGCTACAGAAGGTTTCACTGCTTACCTCAACTCTAAACCAGAGCCCACAGAGGCAAGGACCATCTGTTTGCACTGGATCTCCTCAGGGTGGAGATGAAAGGAAACAGCATTCACTACGTGCCTACTGTATGTTACATGCCAGAATGGGCACCTTCACATCTTCTTCAATGTTCCCAGCAACCCAGGCAGCGAGGTGGGACACGGACGCGTCGGTAGGCTCCTGAGGCAGCTTTGGTAGGAACATTTGTTTCTGCCTCACATGGAAGAGCTCCCTCGTGCTTCCCAAAAGGAGCAAAGCTCAGCCAGACCCTAACAGGCAGAAGAGCAAATTCTGGACCGACTACCGTCCCATTGAGTGGAGGCTGTTTGGTGGCACAAATGTCTGGGTTCAGAACGATGTGCTGGCCTGGGACTTCCTCTACTGAGACTGAACTTCAGTGGCCTGGTGGCTCCCTCGCCTGTGGGACATGGTTTGATCTGTCAGTTCATTAAGCACAGGATGCTGCGATGATTAAAAATGTAGCCTCCATCCTCAAATGGCTCGTAAGTTATTGGAAGAAAAGAAACCTGTAAACAAATATCCCAGCATCTGAGAGCTGAGAGAGACATCTACGCAGAGCATGCTGGAGACGCGGAGCACAGTGATCAGTCACCATAGAAGCAACAGAAAGCTTTATGGTGGGCGTGGCCCCGAGTGGCTCCTAAGCTCCTGTGAGGTGCTAACTGCCCAGGGTATCTGGGGCTGAATAAGCTATGTCCTCTGCTCCCATGGCCCCACTCTCACTGGGAAAACAACACTCAATCATCAGAAAAAAGCAAGAGGTCAACCAGGGCAAAGGAGCAGATATTGCTGGAGGCCAAAGCAGGGAGAGGCTGCAAGTCTGGTGTATATGAAGGCCACAGTTTGGTTCCAGAATTGAATTCAATTGGGCAGAGGTAACATAGGCTAGACCATGAGTGAAGTTGAAAAGAGCTGAGCCCGGCCAGTGTGGCTCTGTTTTGAGTGTTGGCCTATAAACCAGGAGGCTATGGTACATGCCTGGGTTGTGGGTTTGATCCTCATGAGGGGGCGGGGGGGGGGGGGGGGGGGGCATGCAGGAGGTGGCTGATCAATAATTCTCTCTCATCATTTCTATCTCTCTTCCCTCTCCCTTCCCCTCTCTGAAATCAATAAAAACACATTTAAAAAAAAAAAAAAGCTGAGAGAGAAGCACTCCAGTAGGGACATGCCGCCCACAGAGCCTAAGTTGAATGTGAACATGTGGACTCACCCAGTGAACTACTCAAACTGGCTTCCAGAGGGCAGACCGCAGAGCCATGGTGGGGACCCAAACTCTGTCCTCAGCCTCCAGGCCCGGGTTACCTTGGCCAGTAGCTCAGGGCTCATCCTCCTGTCCTGAGCCCTCCCCAGTGGTAAGTAGCCTCCAGCAACAGACAGCAGCTGAGCTCTGCCCAGGCCCCCAGGAGAGCTCAGGGACCGTGAAGACTTCCCCAAATTTGGATTAAAAAAACAGCTATTCACTGTCTCCTCCACAGGATACATAGCTTCTTTCTAAGTCAGCAGGAACATATCACTAAGGCTATGAGAAAATAAACAAAGGGAATCTAATTTCAAGGGACACTCGGGCTCCAAGAAGGAGAACAGCGTGCTCAGACGGGTCCTTTCCCCACAGGGCATGCTGAGCAGGGGGAATCTCACAGCTCCCATGCCAGCAGATTCGGGAGCACTTGCTGCCAATGATGGAGCAATAGAGTCACACTCGGGGCTCCCTGGGGACACTCCAGCACTGGGAGCTCAGGGGTGTGTCCAGGGAAACCCACAAGAGAAACCAAAGGAGGCCAGCCTCAACTGAGCCAAGATCTCAAGCCAGCAGACAGTCCTCTGTCTCTCCAAGACCTGGGCTCCCCTCTATAAGCCTCGTTAGAGTCAACTGACACCTTAACTCCAGCCGTCCTACCTGTAAAACATCTGTGCTCTCCCTGGACAAACCAGCTGCCGTTTACTATGTTTTGGTGGGATCTATGTTGTCGGCAGGAACCCCTGTATTCTATCAGGACTGAACCAAGTTGGGGCTCAAACAGGGTTATAGGGCATAAACATCAGTTACAAAACACGGATCCCAGGGTGGGGAGCTGGATAGGTTCTTAGAAAGAAAACAGGAATACAGAAAGCATCAGAGCCACCAGAGGAGCAGAAGTTACCTAACCTGAGAAGCTTGTTTGACAGAGCTGTTGGCTGGGTATAGAATGATGGGTTGGCCTGGCTGTTTCCTAATGAAGGAGAATGTCAGTAGGCTAGTGGTCCTGCAGCCTGCAGACAGTGGTCAAGCTGTCAGTTCATTAAATACGGGTTTGCCAAGGTCATTCAAACACAGGTCCTGTCTTCAAAGAGCTCACAATTATTAGGAGAGAAGAGAATGGCTCTGATGGTTTAACAATTTCAAATCAATAGAGGGAGATTAGTAAGGACTGGTGCCCCGTGACTCTCTAATCCCACAGAGGACGCACAAATGTCACCTCAGAGCGCATTGTAAGGGCTCTGAAATGCAGAGGGAGATGGGCTCCCTGGCTCTCAGAGAGCGAGCTGGTAAAAGGAGAGAGATTGGGTGCCAGCTGTGCTCCTGGCTCTGTCAATGACCTGGCATGGGGACAAGTCCCTTCCCCTCTGTGGATCTGTTGCCTGTGTCTGTATAATGATAGGCTTGGCCTGGGTGATAGCTGAGAGCCTGCCCAGTGTTGATCTATAGGTCTACAACTTAGCAAGGGAGAGTCTTGATGAATCCGCCAGGAGGTTAGAAGACTTGTCCTGGGCCCAGCCCCACCAAAGTGCTCAGATTGTGCCCTGAAGCTCCTTGAAAGTTTGCCTCTCTTAGATTCTCCTAAAACCAGAGATTTATAGAGACAGATGTGTAGATTAGAGATGGAATAGAGATAGAAATGATAGATGATAAAGATAGAGATAGAAATAGAGATAGAGATAGACTTAGACATAGTATAGATTCAGATACAGAAATATAGATTTAGATACACAGATATAGATTTAGACATAGATAATACTTAGATGTAGAGATATGTGTATAGACATATATACGTGTGTGTGTGTGTGTGTGTGTGTGTGTGTGTGTGTCCCACTGAGCACTTTCCCATAACCAGAGGCACAGTGCTGCTGGTTTTATCTGAGTTCATTTCCTACCTCCAACACACCAAACTCCTCTCCACTCATCAGAGCCCGTCTCAAGAACCTCCTCCAAGGAGACCTCCTTGACCCGCAGGAGAGGCTGGTCCTCCTCAAAATTCCTGCAAGTTGCCATCCGAGCCATCCATGGCCCTGGAATAACAAGGAATTGTTTAATTCTCGCTTGTGGGAGTGGCCCCACAGGGAGAAATGACTTTCCACCTGCAGAGGTGGCCAGGGACCACCGTGCTTCTGGCTGAAAGTGCTGGCGCCCAGTCCGCTTCCTATCAGACGAGGTGCTTATCTTCAGGACTCCCCGTCAAGAGTGAACCTGGATTCACACCTCAGACCAGACACCAACATTAACTCAAGGCTTGTTTACAAACCTAAATGTAAAGATAACACCCGAAAGAAAACATAGCAGGATGTACTGAGAAGTAAGGAAGAGGCAAATTTTTCCTAGACAGAGCACAGAAAGCACGAACCATAGGGAAAACAAAAAACTGATCAATTGGATTCTGCTCACTGAGACACACAAAAATGAAAAAACCAAGGTATGAGAATGTAGTCGCAATTACAGATATCTAACAAAGAGCTAGAATCCAGATTACATTTTAAAAATTTCCGTACGTCTATTTTCAAAAGGCAGCCTAAAGTGAGAAAAGAAATAGATGCTGTCCACAAAAGAAACCCACGTGGCCCATAAACATGCAAAAAGATGATCCATGTCCTTAGTGACCAAGGAAATGCAAAGCAAAACTACCGTGAGTCACAACTGCACACCCACGGGGTGGCTGAAGCCACCAAGACTCTCCCTACCAAGTGGCGCAAAGGATACAGGACAACCGGTCCCTCCTACTTGGCTGGTGGAAAAGGATACAACCATTTTGGAAAACTGGTTGGCAGTTCAACACACATCCACCTTAGGATCCATGTCATTACTCAAATGGAATGAACACATATGTCCACAAAAAAGACTTACATGTGACTACTCCCAGCAGCATTATTCATAAAAGCTCCAAACTGGAGACAACCCAAAGGTCCATCAAAAGGAAAATACATAAAGAAAGTGGGGTCGATTCATAGGGTGGAATAGTACGCAACGATAAAAAGCAATGGCCTGCCCTCGCTGGTTTGGCTCGGTGGATAGAGTGTCTGCCTGCAGACTGAAAGGCCCCAGGTTCTATTCCGGTCAAGGGCACATGCCTGGGTGGTGGGCTCGATCTCCAATAGGGGGCGTGCAGGAGGCAGCCAATCAATGATTCTCTCTCATCGTTGATGTTTCTATCTCTCTCTTTCTCTCCCTCCCTCTCTGAAATCAATAAACATATTTAAAAAAAAAAAAAAAAAGGAATGGCCTGCTGGTACACAGAACAAAATGAATAAATCGTGAAAACATTATGCTCAGCCAAAGGAGCCAGGAAAAGAGGAGTTCATGTTCCGATGGGATCCGATTTTTCTATGAATTCCAAGGACGGGCCAAATGAACCTATGGGGACAGCATTCGGAAGAGTGGTTCCCGTGGGGAGGAGGACATACAGGAAAGGGCATAGGGAGCTTCCCCAGGTGATGAAAGTACATCTGGATGGCAGCGGTGGCTCCGTGGGCACAGACATTTGCTGAAACTCATTAGACGGCAGCTTTATGTTCTGTATATTTCATAGTGTGTAAACATACCTCAATTCTTTTCAAAGGAACACACTGAGTTAATAATTGTTTATAAAATGCCTTCTACATACCCGACCTCAGGCTGGGGATGTGGCCATAAATAGGATGCACTTCCTTCCTCAAGAAAGAATGTATGGAAAAAACACCCCTGTACTATTTCCCACATGCCTAGCTTCCCGGTGATGGCAGCCACTTCTGGGTCTTGGCAATCACCCTTCGCAGGCGCACGCATACTCTCTCTCTCTCTCTCTCTCTCTCTCTCTCTCTCTCTCTCTCTCTCTCTCTCTCTCTCACACACACACACACACACACACACACACACACACACACACACACACACACACCAGAGGCTCCTCCCCTGCTGCCCTGGGTCTCTGATGTGTGGCCATGAATAAATATTTGGGTCCCAAGAAACCCACCAGAACGGTGCTACCTGCGCAAAGTAGCCTGGACAAGAAGCTTCCAGAATCAGTCTTCTGGGTCAGAAAGGACCAAATGCCAGCATAACACCCAGAGTCCTCAAGCAAGCAGCCCTCCTCCAGGGAAGCCACTCGCTTTCCTATGGAGACACAGAGGCCGCGGGAGGATGGGGGGGGGGGAGCCCTTGACCTGATGCCTCCCAGCCCCCCACCTACCCCTCCAGGGACAGAGAAATCCAAACAAAAGCCCATTCTCACAGGGAGCCCTTCCAAGAAAAACCAAGTTCTAGAGATGCCGGGTCTGGTGTGAATAAGGAAAAAATGCAGAATTCCAAAAGACAAGGTCCAAAAACATTTCTCCCACTGAGTGTGCTATGAAAAGAACGGGACCAGGAGGCAGACGGGGAGGACCCCAGGGCACCCCCAGCCCGCGAGGGGGGTGACCTCCAGCCACTGCTCAATTTCCTGGACAGAATCGGCTTTTCAGTGACCCAGGAGGTGCCCTATGACTTTCGAAATGTTAAATCTGACATGAGAGAACCTCTGGCTTCGGAGCTGTGACTCCTCACCTGTCACACCTTGGTATTCCCGCCCCACCCTGCCGGCTCCGGGGTGATGCACAGCTTCAAAGAAACACGAATGCGAAGGCACTTTGTAGACCCGGAGATACCGTGGGCCCCAGCCCTGGTCAGTGTGCCTCCCGTCTCTGGCCTCTGGGTATCTGTATTTTACAAAAGGAAGAGCCTGGGTTCCGATTCCAGCTCCAACACATCTAACTGTGAACGGGGAGAGCCACTGCTCCCTCCGCCGCCTGCTGCGCCTGCAGGTTAGAGAAATGCCTGTGGAGCCCCTGGGAGACTCTCTGGCCAGAGTCGACATTGGGTAAGGGGGGTTCCTATAATCCTTCCTGTGGAGAGGGGTTCCCCCACGCCTGCCTCCTGGACACTTAGAAGGGGCAAGTGGCCCGGCCCGCATGGCTCAGTGGTTGAGCATTGGACTATGAGCCAGGAGGTCACGGCTCGATTCCCGGTCAGGGCACAGGCCCGGGTTGCGGGCTCAATCCCCAGCCAATCAATGATTCTCGCTCATCATTGATGTTTCTCTCTCTCCCTCTCCTTCCTTTCTAAAACCAATAAGAATATATTTTTTTAAAAAGAAGAAGGGGAAGTGGCAGAGCTCTTGGGATGGTCAGATAAAAACCGGACACGTAGGCTCGATGTCTGAGAGGGTTTGTTCGGCATCCTGCCAATATCCTGAGCTGCGGCCACAGGTTGAGCCCTCCTGGGGCCAGCACTACGCTCGGGGCTGTGGCCTGCATCTGGCACTCGTGGAAACAAACAGGGCAGGTGGATGGCATGTCCACTTTGCGGAGCAGGGTGCTGTCACATGGCTCGGTTGCTCAGGTTCACTTAGAGTGGCAGGAGCCACACTCCGTGGCCAGGGTGGGCGGGGCCCGCACTGAGTCCCTCTGATGAATTCCAGGGAGGGTTTCCCTGGCAGAGTCCAAATAGCATGCGAAAGAGCCACGCCCAGGTTCAGGGGACTCGGGAGTCCTGCTAGCAGGTTTGCTCCCAGAAAGCAAAGAGCAGGCTGTGCCCTGCGAGCCAGGACATGTGGGCATGGGCCGCAAGTGGTACCATGGAGTTTAAATGTGCTTCTCAGGGCAGAGGCAGGGGTAATGGGGGCCCTAGGCGACACTGTCCAGTGTGGTAGCCACTGGCCACCGTGACCATTTAAATTCATTAAAATTAAGTCGCATTTAAAATTCAGTGCCTTGGTGGCACTCGCCACATTTCAAGCACCCGGCAGCCACCTGTGGCTGTGGCTACAATTTGTCTGTGCAGATCTAGAACATGTCCATCATTCCAGAAAGTTCTATGGGAGAGCACTGCTCTAGAATGGCCCCTCTGCCTCCGTGGTAAACACAATGAATTGGAGGCCAGGCGGCCTCTAAGAGAAGCAAAAGATCCCAGCCTGGGGCTGAGGGAGAGAACTGGGTAGACTCCAATTGGGGAGACATTTAAGGGGGAAAGGGACAGGGCTTGGTAACCAAATGGCTGGAGGGATGGGGTGATGAAGGATCCAGACAAGTCCCCAGCAATGGCCTGTTATCTGGCATGGTCATCTGGAGGGAGGGGGGAGGGGGAGGGACAGGGCAGCAGTCACTCACAGGGAGAGAGGGCACGGGAAGGAGGGGCAGGTCTGGGAGAAAGGCGAGGTGCTGAGTTTGGGACATGCTCAGCACACGGTGCCGTAGAACAGCCACAAACCGATCCAAAGGCAGAGGTTCCACGGTCTGCGGCTGTGGGGTGTCAGGGACAGAGGCCCTGGGGCTGGGGTTCAAGCGCTATCTGTGCTGGGTGCCCAGGGAGCTGAGGGCCTTGAGGTGCACCAGCAGGGGAACATGTGCAGTGAGGCTGTAGGACACTGAGCAGCGATGCTGAGAGACTTGGGGGCGGAGGAGCCCTGGCTCCAGGGCTGCAAACTACACCCTCTGTGCTGCGGGTCTGAAGCTGAGGAGGGAGGAACGGGCTGCGGGATTGTGGGATTGTGTGTGGGGACCGTGGACAAGGAAGAGCCTCCCTCTTTCCCCCAGGGTCCAAGTGTGTCCTGGGGTCTCCTGGGCAAACCCACAGGAGGCGCGCTTCCGGAAGCAGCCTGGGAGTGGGGACAGATGGACGGTGGACAGCAAGCACAGGCACCCCTCAGGGAATAGAAGCCACCGGGCACCCGGCAGGGCGAGCTGGTGGGCAGCTCAGGAGGGGGGCCTGGGCTGTGCCCACCTCGTCCCCACCTTGCCCCAGTGCACGGGAGGCAGGGCACGAGAAGGTTGCTCTCCGGAGCCACTGGGACACTTCCTGTCAGTCCACATAATCGAGAATTACAGTATTTAAATTACAAATTGAAGATTATTTTTACAGGTGTCGTTTTAAATATAACATGCAATCCCTTGACATTACATCAGCCCCACCACACAACCAGCTGCTCCAGGCCGCCTGCACATGTGAGGCACATGGCTGACACTGGCAAGGGGGAGTGTGTGCCTGTGTGTATGTGAGACCGAGTGGGGTGGGGGTGAGAGGCCACGTGACTGATCAAGTATGTGTGAGGGCGTGTGATTAAGACTGTATACGCGTGTGGTAATGAACATGTGTGTATGGGTGGATGATCTGTGTATTATGAATGTGAGTGGCAGTGAGCATGTGGGTCTGTGCCTCCATGTGGATAAGGGCGGGAGGGTGAGCACACTGCTGGGTGCTCAGTGCACAGGTGATCACCCTGCAGGCAGGCAGCACCTGGCCGATCTCTGGCTCCCTCTAGAGAAGCCTGCGTCTGGGAGGTGCGCCAGCTCCACTGCGGGCAGAGGGGCTGCGTGGGCCCAAGGTGGTGCTGCAGTGCCCTCCAGTGGACAGGCCCATCCCAGCCACCAGCCAGACCCACGGCAGACGGGAAAGATGTGCCCAGCCACCCACACCCCAACTCCTCGTCACCCACCCACCCACGTGGGTGGTGCAGGAAGAGCCTGCCCTGAGGCCCCCTTAGGCCCCAGAGTGGGGCTCTAGTTCTCCATCTGGGGCCCTCCAGCCTTCCCCCTGCGGGCCAGGCACACATCCCCCTGCTCCTCGATGGCCAGGCCCACCTCAGGGATGGCCACCAGGTCGGCCTCTTCCAGGAAGTTTCTCCTGAGCCCCAGGGGAAAGGAGGTCCCTTCCCTAAGGGCGCAGCTGGCTCTCCCAGGGACTCGGGTGGCCCGGAGGCCCCCACGACGGGCCTGGGCCTGCCTGTCTGCTGCTGTCCCCAATGTGCACGGCGCGACAGGTCAAGGGGACGATGCTCTGCAAACTGGAACCTGCCCCTTCGCTCTCAGGTGAGAAACGTAAGGGTCTTTGGAGAGAGACGGAGGCAGAGGGTGGGGGGGTGGAGAGACACAGGATCGATGCCACCAGAGAAGTCTGCTCTGGGCGCTGCCTGCAGAGAGGGCACCGTGCTTGGGCAGTGCGTGTGAGGCCCGAAGACAGCAACTGTTCTAGGAGGGCTGTTTGCAGAGTGAGAAGCGGGAGGCCTCAGGGAGCGACTTAAACCTGGAGAAGAAAAGTTCTCGGGGCTTCCACACGAGCAAAATGCTTGTTGTTGTTGTTGTTGTTGTTAATCCTCACCCGAGGCTACTTTCCCATTGATCTCTAGGGAGAGTGGGAGAGAGAGGGAAAGAGAGAGACAGCCATGCAAGAGAAACACATTGATGGGTTGCCTCCAGCACAAGCCGACCAGGGCCCAGGCTGGCAAGGAGTCTGCAACCAAGGTACGTATCCTTGACCAGAATCAAACCCAGGACCCTTTGGTCTGCAGGCCCACGCTCTACCCACTGAGCCAAACCGGCCAGGGCAGCAAAATGCTATTGGTGGCCATCGGGCCCACAGGCCAAGTGCCGCAGGAAGCACTGGGCCTCCCAGGTCAGCGGGAGCTGTCCTTGTATTGCCCCCAGCGACGGGCATCACAGAGGAAAGGAGGGCGAGGACAGCCACCCATGCCCTGACTGCCTTCCCAGAATCTCTGGCTGCATGTGTTCCAGTTCTGAGCTCCACCCTCTGGACCCACTCCGGGCAGCGTAGTGGGCCGGACCCACTCCAGGCAGCGTAGCGGGCCAGGCCCAACCCACAAGGATGTGTGACTGTCTGGAGCTGACCACCGAGCCACCATCCTCAGAGGCCCAGGCTTCTCCCTGCTCTGCCCTCCTCCCAGGATCAGTGGGCATGGCTCCACTTGCCCTCCCCACCCTTCCGCAGGGTGTCGGAGCTCCTTGCTGCCCAAAATGCCAAGGACGAGCATGAAGAGAGACTCACTGAAAACATGCAGCATCTGGTGGCTGCCTCCTGCTCTGCCTTCCGGTCCCCCGCTATCTTCCAGGCGGCCCCTTCCAAGTCCGTACCTTTTTGTCTGTCATGTCTCACTAAAGACTGCTTCACTTCTCTATGTTGCTGCCTCGTCTCTATTCACGTGTGTATCATGGGAAGTGCAAGAGACTCTTCCCGCTGCAAATACCTCACAGGTGATACTCCTCCGGTCTCAACCTGGACTGTGACCTCCCTGCAAAGCTCAGCTTCCTCGCCGGCCCCTTCTCAATGCGCGTCTCACTGCTCTGAGGAGCTGCCGCTTCAAACAGGTGGAAAGGTGGATGGATGACAGCCTCCCCCAGCAGCCATGGCTGTCAGAAAGGAGGCCGGAGCCACAGGGGACAGCAGGTTCATTTACAGTCTAAGAGGACAGATCAATACCACCGTCACCATCACCCTCATTTCCAGTGGTTCTTGGATGCGTATGTACGTCAAGCCCTGTGCGAAGCGCTTCACACCGACTCTCTCATTGCTATTGCATAGCACACCTACGAGGGGTCCGCCTGTTTTCCCATCGAGCAGGTACTCAGGGCAAGGCTGTGCCCTCCCTGCGGGCCGGTCAGCCTTGTGCTCTCTGTTCCAGCTTCTCCATGTGTCTGACCCGCATCTCTCAACCTTGGGGAGCAACTCACTGGAGGGCTCATTAAGCAAACGTGTGGGTCACAGCTGACGGAAGCATTTTTCAAAGACAAGATAGAGCATTTCTAATACATCTTACAGAGTAGCAACAAGTGCTGCTCCCTGACGCTTTGTTTCAGTTATGCATGTGTACACATGCATGTAATACATCCGCACTTAGAATGCAATGGAAGGCGCTTTTAAATGTATTTCTCACTGTGGGTCACAGTCAAAAATCTCTAAAGGCTGCTGTGCTAGACTCTGTCCACCATCGGAGTTTTCTGTGTGGGAACTTCTATCTTGTTCTTCCCACTTTGGATGCTAGGGTATTGCCTCACGACCCCCCACTCCCTCGTTCTCCGCTGCCCTGGGTTACTAAGCAACCACCGCTGGGTCCTAGGGTTGCTGCTGAGCCTATAAGGGCCGGGCTAACGGGCCAGACCGCTGGGACACGGGCCTGGAGATGCCTTTGCATCTGCCTCCTGCTTCTGCCTGCCCGGCAGGACTGATGTTTCCCCAAAGAGGCATAACGGCCCCTTCCTCTCCGAGCTGTCAGGTTAGTGCCTTTGTCTCCGGAATTAGCACAGGTGCACCTGCAGGCTGGCGTCCTCATTAAACTATTTTCTACATCCTGATCCCATAAGGATGGCTCCAGGGGACCTTTCAAATAAGCACTTCATTTGCAGTGGCCTCTCGGATTGCAAAGAATGGTCCCAGCTTCATCAGCAGAGGCGGGGGGAGGCCGGGGCTCGCTGAGTTTTCTCTGCCCCCCAGCGGCAGCTGGACCCGCACACACAGAAGGGAGAAGTCAGGGGCGGGTCTCCCATGGCCTCCCCTCACCTTGCAGCTGCTGTCCTGGTGCCCTCTGGACAGCAGAGGAGCTCCTAGCCATGGACAAGCCCCAGAGCAGTGGTGTGAACGTCTATTCCGGCTGCTCTTCCTTGTCTACGCTCTTTGAGAGGGTAGATTCAGGAGTGGCGGCATTCCAGGAGCACATGGTATGACATGAAAGGCTCCCATACAACAGCCACCTGTTCCACTCCTGGGAACCCCCATCCCTGTCCTCTTTGCAGCTCTGCGCCCCACTTTCCCCAGCAGCCTCTCACGGCCACCAGGAAGGAGAGGTTCCGAACATCCCTAACACCCCGGGGACCAGGCTGAGGAGTCAGGGAGACGCTTCATCATCATTGCTGGTCTTGGGCCAGCAATTTACTTGCCACTCTCCTGGGAGACAGGACCCAAAGGGGACACTTGTCAGCGATGGGTTGGGCATGCCGAGAGACAGTGAGGAAGGTCAGAGTCGGGACCATCAAAATTCAGAGGAGGAGACTGGTGGGCAGGGAGACTGTGGGTGTGTAGAGGTCCTAGAAGTAGGGACTCAGCGAAGATCTTAGAAAATGGCGGCTAAGGAGGCCACATGGAGACAAGGGCAGAAACAGGTGTCCAGGCTGGGAGGATGGCATGAGTAAAGAGGAGGAGGATGGAAGATATAGGACACGTTCGGGGAACAGTGCGGGGATCAGACAAGCTGGAGCAGAGCCCGTTTATAGGGGAGTAGGACATGGAGGGCAGAGCTTCCCAACCAGGTGCAGATGGCTACAGGCACAGCGGGACAGGGAGACAATAGCTGTGGGGCTGGTTTGGGGGGCCCCGGCCAACTGAGCACTGGGTTGGTGCCTCCAATTGACAGGAAGGCGGTCGGCAGGCTGTGAATTAGAGCATTACATTGAGGTCACACCCCATCCCTTCAGCTGCCCCCCAAATCTGTAAGCCTCTCTCATATATATATAAATATATCCTGAATGCCCACTCTGCTGGATAGTGTACTGAGCCCTGGAATTCAGCAATGAATCAGACAGCACCTCTATGCTCAGGAGGCAGGTGGGATAGCACAGCAGACCAGCAAGTGAAAACTCCACTTCAACAGGACACAATCAGAGCCGGGACGGAGGTCTGCACAGGGCATGATGGGAGCTCAGAAAAGGCATCTAGCCACCTGGGGGCCAAGGACTGTTTCCCAAAAGATGATAACGGAGCTGAGCCTCACAGGGAAAGTGGGGGGGGGGGGTCAGCCAAGGGAAACGGGGGAGAGAAAAGGACATTCCAGGCCCAGGGAACAGCCTGAGCAAAGGCAAGGCAGCTGGGGCCCCGGAGACGTGTGGGAGGACCGAGAAACAGGCCAGAGCTCGGAGTGATGCCAGCGCTCGGGTGCCCTGCTGAGCAGGAGAAACACACGGGCAGGAGGGCGGTCGAGGGAGCAAGGGGGGAGGCGGGAAGCCTTCCCAGCACCAGCTCTGCTCCTAAAGAAGAAACGTGCACCTGGGCCCCAGGGAAGGAGGGGGCCGCTGGGTGGGGCTGGGAGCGTGGCAGGGGGCCCCCAAGGCTGAGGCTGCTGGTCCTGCTGCTGACTGACGCTCCAGTCCCCCCGAGGGTGCCGCCTCCCTGGAGAGCCCAGGCCGGAGCGTGCTGAGTGTCCTTCTGAAGAGCTTATTCTTAGCAAAGGTTTTCCTGTGACCTTTCCTGGAGAGGGAAAGACAAACACTTCGCCACAGCCATTGCCTGTCCAGCTTTCCAAAGAACTGCTCCCCGCTGGCCCCATGAGGGGACCCCAGGGGTCGGGGCCTGGAGAGATGCTGAAGGAAGGCGTTCAGGGAGCAGAGAAGAGGGGCCTGGCTAAGCATCGGCTGTGACTTGTCCTCGGGCCGCCACACTCGCAGGAAAGGAGCACTGGGTTCCATCAGGGTGCTCCACGGAAGACCCTTTTCTAAAAATAGAAGGAAAAAAAACCTCTCCAATATGGTAAACTGTGGTCATTAGGATCACCACAATGCACCTACTGAATTTGGAGAGATGGTGAGGAATTGTCCGTCAATTCCACACACTGAAAGGCAAAAGCACATTTATCTGTATCTCTGATACCTAAGTAATCATAAAATCTAGTATTAGGGGACAAAATGAATAACTAAGTAAACAGGCCCTGGCCAGTGTTCTCAGTGGTTAGAGCATCATCCCACGCACAGGTTAGATTCCTGGTCAGAGTACAGAGGGAAGGTAACCGACCAGTGTTTCTCTCTCACGTCGATGTTTTTCTTTCTCTCCCTTTCCCTCCCTCCCTCCCTCTCTTTCTAAAATCAATTTTTAAAAAAACATATGCTCAGGTGAGGATTAAAAAAGAAAAAGAGTGCACGAGAGTAGCATATAGAAAAACAAGACTGGCTCACCAGGGAAAGTGGAAGTCACCAAGGTTTGTGGGTGCCTGGTCCTGAGGCCCCACCATCTGGCTCCAGCAGGTGTCGCTGCCAAACAGACCAGGCAGGACACACAGGGACCCGAAAAGTCACCCCTCATCCCAGCTCCAGAATCCCTGCTTCCCAGAGGGACAACGAACACCTTGAGAGCAGAGGGCAGGGGGGAGGATGTTTACATCTCACAATGCCTACAACTTGGATTGGACATGAGTCATTCTGTCTTCGAAAACTCTGTGCTCCAGTCCTCCATGCTGATCAACCGTCCTCTCCCCACCTGGCCCCGCCCTCTGTTCGGACTGACACCTACAGTCTCATTCAGTCCTGCTACATGGCAATTTGGTGATCTCTTTGGTCTCCTGCTAAACCAGGCCCCAGGAGTTCCACCTTCCAGCCAAAATGTTTGTCACGATACTTTCCTAAACAAATCCAATTCCTTTCTCAAGAAAAAAATCTGTGCCATCTATGAAGAGAAAAATGTCTTCTGCTGCATACATAGGCGTTTATTTCCTGTGCATTGGTCACAGTATTCTGGGGTGGGAATGTACTGAATGTCATGAGAGCACAGAGAGGCACAGGCCTCGGTTAGGGAGTCAGAAAAGATACTCCAAGGGAAGTGACATCGAAGCTGAGATCAAGAAAAAGGGTAGAGTTATCCAGGAATAGAGGGAAAGGGGTCTGAGGCAGAAGAAAAAAAACCCAAAAGCCTAGAAGAGCGAGTGTGGCACATTCAGGGTATCACAAGAGGTTCCCCGTGTGGGCTGGGCTGGGTGGGGCATGATGAGGGGGGAGCTAGAGATGAGGCTGGGCCGGGCCACACCTGATAGGTCAGGCGAAGATGTGTGATTTGGTCCAGAAGGCGGTGGAACCACTAGAGGCTTTAAGCAGGGCGATGCCACAATTGCATTTGCACTTAGATGACTGGCAGGAGGCTGAAAAGTCGATTATTAAGAGGCAACGCTTGCAATAGAAACCAGTGGGAGGCAACCACAGTGGTCCCCCTGGGGAAGATGACGGTGGCCTGGACAAGGAGGTCTGAGTGGGAAACAAGAGACAGGAACAACTTGAAGAAATATGAAAGACCCAGCTGGCGTGGCTCAGTGTTTGAGGGTTGACCTATGAACCACGAGGTCACAGTTTAATTCCCCATCAGAGCACATGCCTGGGTTGCAGGCTCAATCCCCAGTAGGGGGTGTGCAGGATGCGGCCCATTGATGATTCTCTCTCATCATTGATGTTTCTCTCTCTCACCTCTCTCCCTTCCTCTCTGAAATCAATAAAAATATATTTTTAAAAAATATATATGAAAGAGAAAGGGGACTGCCATCTCATGATGGGGGAGAAGATGGGGGAGGAGTCTTGGGCAACTCCAAGATCTCTGAATTGGGCAACTAGGTGGCAGGTGGTATTGTCTGCCAAGGTGGAGAACACAGAGGAGGAGCAGGCGACGTTGGAAGAGATCTACTCCTCTCTGTCCCCGGCCTGTTGGGCAAAGACACGCATGTTCCCAGCTGGGTCAGTCCTGCTCACTGCACGTGCCCCTCGGAAGTCACCTGCCTAAAGGGGACCCAGAGAGGCCTAACCGGGAAGAAGCAGCTGCACCATTTTCTCACGCATCATAGGGAACCAATAAAGGGCAGCACTGCCCAGGCTGCCCTCTCCGGCCCTCATCCTGCAGCTCCTTCAGAAGGGACTTCCGGGTCAGCCCACAACCTGCCATCCTGGCCCCGTCTGGGCCTGTGAGTCTCAACCACAGACAGACCTCCTCTCCCCCAGCCTGAGGGAAGATGCCCTGGTTTGTTCTCTTCCACGCACATGCCATTCCTCAAGCCCAAGAAAGCCAAACACTCAGGTAGGATCACTTAGCCAGGCTGCAATTAGCAGATTAGCGGCTTGTTGGTCTTGTCCTGTGTCCCACTCTATGACCTCATGAAGGTCCGGAGTGCCTCAGCCCCGGGCTGCTCCGGGAAGGGGCCCTCGACTTCTCTGGCAAAAAGAAAGAAAAAAAACCCAGCCTGTCACCGTGAGTTTCCCCGTTGTAGAGCTAAACTACAATTGATGTTCTGTCTCTATCAATTTCTCAGGAATGCCGGGACGCGGGCCCAGTATTAATGAAGA
This sequence comes from Myotis daubentonii, assembly GCF_963259705.1. Taxonomy (NCBI): domain Eukaryota; kingdom Metazoa; phylum Chordata; class Mammalia; order Chiroptera; family Vespertilionidae; genus Myotis; species Myotis daubentonii. The sequence goes on along the minus strand of NC_081851.1, from coordinate 73,186,884 downwards.
CAGCAGAAAGGCAGGCATGCGCTTGGCCCCGCTCCAGAGCTGACGGAGAGCACGGATCCTGAGTAATTCCCGGAGACCTGAGAGGCCCGAACAAGGCAAAACAAGCAGGCTCGGGGGTCAGACACAGGCTTGGTGGGACAGACAGATGCCAAAAAGGCTTGGGAGAGAAGTTCTGCCGGGAAAACAGCCTCGTGATCACCCCTTTTATGAGCAGTATCATTTTCATCATCTGAGCGAAGCAATTTTACTCCAGACTAAAAGGACATCCCCATAGGTCTATGTATATGGCAGGATATGATCATCCACACACACTCTCACTCACACTCACACTCAGACACACTCACGCATGTTCACACACACTCACACATTCTTACACCCAGAGTGTATATGACATGTTAGGGGACCAGGGCAGAGCCAGACCACCTCTCAAGAACGGACTGATGTTCTGCCCCCATATTTTGACCAAATCCCTCCGCACCTCTCGGCATTGTCACTCAAATCAGAAGCCCTCCCAGGTCACAAGTGGGGATAAGCCTTCATTAGTGTGGGAGGCCACACTGGTATCGAATTAAAAAACCAATAAAAGGCTTGTCTTCATCTCAGTTTGAAAAATAGAAGCTGGTCATTGGCTCCTGTTTTTCAGACAATGTCATCTGGGGGCTTCTGGTTTCAGAAACATTTTTTAATCACATATAATTCCTTAATCCTTCCAAACTGATCAGCTCCTTCTAAGTTTTCACTGGCACTAGTCAAGCTGGAACAATTCAGCTAAACCATCACTCCCATCAAACCATCGTGCCAGCCCCTGGGATGTGGGTCTCTGCAGGATTCAAAAAATCCAGCAGCCTGGCCAGCGTGGCTCAGTGGTTGCGCATTGACCTATGAACCAGGAGGTTACAGTTCTATTCCCAGTCGTGTCATATGCCCGGGTTGCGGGCTCGATTCCCAGTGGGGAGTGTGCAGGAGGCAGCGGATCAAATGATTCTCTCTCATCATTGATGGTTCTCTCGCTCTCTCCCTCTCCCTTCCTCTCTGAAGTCAATAAAAATATTTGTTTTAAAAATTCCATCAGACTCCGTGGGACCCAAGGGTGATGGTGGGACATCTACAGCATTGGAGATGGCCATACCTGCCCCGGAAATTCCCATGAGAATCAAGAAAAACAAACGGGAGGTGTTGCCCCTCCTCAATCAAGGAGAGCTAGTTTTACGAGAGATATGATCATCTTAACCCTGTCCTGAGGAGAATGAAAAGGTAGATTTATTTCTAGGCTCCAAAGCCCTCAGCCCCTCAAGGAGTGTGTTCCCTGCATTAGAAAACAGTGTGTGTCTCCTTGCTCGGAACACCCTCACCAGGAATGTGCAACAAACACGAGGTGGTCACAACACACAATGCCTCTTTCTTATATCTGCTGCCAGGGACTGCCGTGGGAATTTAATTTGTAACAGTTACAATAACCATAGTGATGGTGTTGGTAGAAAAGGAAGGTAGATAGAAAAAGGACAAGAACTACAAAAAGAAAGAAAGACAAGGAGAAAATGCAAAGGAGAACAGAAGGCCTTGCACATAGTAAATGCTCAAGAATTATTTCGGAAAGCAAGTTAAATGAGCACACACATCAGAAATGTGTTAAGCAAGTTAAATGAGCACACTCCGTCCCATGTAATACAATGAACACACGGGACCAGAATGGGTTTTTATGCCAAGTGTGGCCTCTTCCTAGCCTTGCGACCTTGAAGAGTACTGAACTCCGGTCTTAGTCAGTTTGGCCTACATGACGAAGTGCCATAAACAGGGTGACTTACAACCAGAAATGGACTTTCTCACAGTCTGGGGGCTGGAAGGCTGAGATTGGGGTGCTAGCGAGGTCAGGCGCTGGTGAGAACTCCCTCCCTGGCTTGCAGATGGCCACCTTCTTACCATGTGCTCACATGGCCTTTCCCAGGTGCATGTGCACAAAGAGAACTCCAACTCTCTGGTGTCTCTTCTTACAGGGACACCAATCCCATCAGACCAGGCCCCTGCCCTCATGACCAAGTTACTCCCAAAGGCCCCATCTCTAAGGGCCAACACATCGAATTTGGGGGGTGGAGGAGGGGCATAATCCAGCCTGAAACAACCTCTTAAACTTCAGTCTTCTCGTTGGCAAATATCAATTCTTACATTTGTCTCTTGTATTTCCTTCTACTCAATCACCTCTCTAGTCCAGAGCTACACATTCTGGGCTGTTGTTAACAATAAGTTCTGAATCTCCTGACGGGTAGGACACGTGTGCAGAAGACACACCCTGGCACTGAGGCTGCCCAAAGCTGGAGGAGCCAGCTGAGGAGTCATTGCTGAAGCGGGGCTGTTCAAATATAAGCCGCTGTGAACACATCCTAACGTCCTACAAACTTCTGAGACTCCCCAAAGATTATTTCAAAGAACAGGTGAATGACAAGCAGCACTTAGTTATGGGAGAATTTAGATCACAGACTTACATTCCCATTTCTGAGTGAAGGTTTTAGAAAGCAGCCTTATGCGAAAGAGATGTGGAAGACCTGAACAGACCCAGGGCTGTTTTCTGTGGAGAGGAGGCTTGAGACAGAGTGTGGAGACAGCTCTCACACGGACGAGGCATCAGCCACTTTTCATGACTTAGAGCTCTGTTCGCCTCTAGGCACTAAACATGGGGCATTCTGGGTTATCTTCGTTACCCAAACTGCTGCTCCGGACTATATGTGCCTTTTCCATGTGGCCTTGCCTGGGAGAGCTCTGTGGGTGAAGACCACCCCACCAGGACCTCAGTCCTCTGATCCCCATGTTTTACTCTTTCTGTTCAAAACACATCCCTATTATGGGGTCAGATCAGGTGAATGAGGTGCACAGGGCCCCCCCAAGCAGCACCTTCAGGGAGCACCCGTGGCTCTGACTACTCTTGTCCATTCTCACTCTGGGCAATGGGCACTGGCCACCACCATGAGTCTCCACACACCTTCTACAGCCTCAGTTGTCCTGAAGGTCTGCTTGCTTCCAAACGCCTGGGCGCTCTTTTCCTCTAGTCCCTTCCTGAGAGGACAGTGGTTGCTCAGGTGTATACATGCTGAAGGGTGAGACCCAGTGTCTGTGAGGCTAGAATTGGGGATGGGACTGAGCATTTTCCATTTCAGCCGTACGGTGCTTTCTTCAGGCCCCATTGTATGCCTTGAGCCACACTCTGCTGTGATCTCTCTCTCTCTCTTTTTTTAACAAGACTTTGTTCCAACAAGACTATGGGCAGCTACAGGGAAAAGATCAAGTCTCCCACCTCCGTGTACCATTAGGAACTATTTTTGCCTTGAAGGGGGTCACAATTTTGTTAAGAAGGCAAAACCTGCTGTAACAGGATAGAGTGTGGGACTTTGCCTGTGTTCTCAGAAGTGTGGCTACGGCCCAAAGTCATGGACCAAGATGCAGGTCATCCCAAAGTCTAAATTCAGAGTCACCACTCCCCTCACTGTTTGCCTCAAGGTACCAAAGCCAGCTGCTCTATATCACGAACTACCAGCCTCAGAAAGCAGAGACAGACAGAGGTGGTTTGCAAATTCAGGGTGCAATGTTCAGGGGAAAATGCCATGCCCTTCCCCCGCCCCAAAGCAAGAGAAGGGAAGGACTCCAAGAATCACTTGTACAGATTAGACGTTATTATGGGATGAATTGTGGTCCCCCAAAATTCAAACATTGAAGTCCTAATACCCAGTATCTCCAAATATGACCTTAGGGACATTGCAGATATAGTTAGTTAAGATGAGGTCAAAGTGGAGTTGGGGGGGGGGGGTGGTCCCTAATCCAATATGATTGGTATCCTTATAAAAAAACACCATGTAAAGAGACACACACACATACACACACACACACACACACACACACACACACACACACACAGAAAACACCATGTGAAGCTTGGCGCCCACAAGCCAAGGATCTTCCAGAAGGTACTAGTAAAAGAGAGGCTGGGAAGAGAGTCTTTCCTAAGCCCTCCAGAGGCAGCATGCTGCCAAAACCCTGATTTTGCACTTCTGGCCTCCAGAGCTGTGAGACAGTAAGTTTCTGTTGTTCTGGGCCACCTGCTTTGGGGTGTTTGTTAGAGCCACCCTAGGAACCGAACACAGAGGCATCTGCAAACAGGAGACGTGCGTCTCACCCACTTGTTCGGAGTCTGCTCAGCAGAATTGGCTGTTGCAGCCTATGAGACAGTGTGTTTTATCTGGCTTCCGGCCACCGGAGAAACACACAACAAAGGAAAGAGGAGAAGATAGGGATTATTGGCGTGGAAGGCCTAACGACAAACACATTTGCATGTATTCCTACCCAGAGAGCCTGCCCTCCCTGTGGCCTGTGTGGTTTTTCTCCTGTGTTCCAAAGGGCAAGGCCAGGTGCTCGCTCCAGACACAAGGTCTCTCCTCCTCCGGGTTCCCAGAGTTTGGGCCACTGCCCCACCTGGCTGATCAGCCATCCGCTACAAGTGGTTTCTCTGTCTGTGCAGAGGGTGGGCTGGGCTTCCCCAGAGAGCATGGACCGACTGTACTTACTATAACTCTGGGTCAACAGCACAGAGGACATATCCTTTGTTAGCACCATGAGCCAGGTACCATGTTAAATACCTCATGTAGCCTGGTCGGTGTGGCTCAATGGTTGAGTGTTGACCTATGAACCAGGAAGTCATGGTTCCATTCCCAGTCAGGGCATATGCCCAGGTTGCAGGCTTGTTCCCCAGTTGTGGAGTGTGCGGGAGGCAGCTGATCAATGATTCTCTCTCATCATTGATGTTTCTCTCTCTCTCCCTTCCTCTCTGAAATCCATACAAATATATTTTAATAAATAAAACATATATATCAGTAAACACAAGGGGAGTATTTATAATAGAAAAGGTACTATCGTCATTGAGTTCTTAGTCTTTAAAGAAAAGACTTCATGTAAATTGTTTCATTTGATTCCCACAAATTCCTACAAGGTAATGGGTCTGTTCCCCATTTTAAGGATGAGAAGACTGAGGCTCAGAGAACATACTCCTTCTATTTCCTCACCCTGCCTCCCAGCGTGAGAAGAGAGCTGCAAAGATTATGAAAAATCATTATAATTAGGATCCATGGACTTCAGAGCTGAAAGGAACCTTGAATAACAGCTTTTCCAACCTCCTTACCAGACACTTGATGAACCTGAGGTCAAAGGGGGGGAAACTGACTTACTCAAATGTGCACAGAGCTCAGAAGAGAAGGCTGCGTGTGCACTCTGGGCCCCCAGCCCCATCATAATTTAGAGGCATCTTCACCAAAGGCAAGATTACGGATGGGGAAGGGGCTGTTTATATCAGGGGGCTGTGCGTGGTGGTCTGGGGCCATCACCCAGCTTCCTAATCCTGTATGCCATCCCTTCGGCATGGGATTCCTGTGAACCTCCTAAGGATGCTGCTACTGGCAGGTGATGAGTAAACATCCGCATATGGCGTCCACACATCTGTCACCTGAAACCCCGGGTTCCATCAACATCCCGGCATTCGCAGACCTGACCTTGCTTTCCCTACTCTGCCCAATCCAGTGTCAAGCACACAGAGAGAACACACAGGCCACAGTCAACAGTGGAAGGACCACGCTAAAGCAGGAATGTAAATCATAGCTCATAAACAGTGTCAGCTTGGGTAAACGCTTTTAACTCACCAGCAGACCTGCCCACAATGTCAATGAGGAGGAAAATAAAAGGATGTCAGGAGAGGCAGTGAGAAAAAGGGAACAGAGAAGCAGAGGGAGGAAAGGCAGCAAAGGAAAGAAAGACTTCAGAGACTGTCACACTACGAACCTGGGTGCTTGGAGTCCAGCCAGTGCCTTCGCTCAGTGAGATCCCAAACCCATCCCACCCCAGGTGGACTAGTAAACCCCAAGGGAGGGCCCTGGTGAGAAGCTGGCTTGGTGGCAACATTTCAAGGCCAGCAATGACAGACCCACTGACCCCCAACTCCCCCATCTAACTCCTAGCAGTCCGCAGGCACCCATGGTCCTCAAACCCAGCAACTTCAGGTGGACTTTGCCCAGGCCCAGGACTGATGAGAAACAGACAAGGCTGAGTATGAGGCTCCTCTATCCCATCAAAAGCTAGGGTACTCTGTCCTATGCCCAGTGCCCAGTGGGCCCGAGTAGGCTCCTGATTTCAAGTATCCACCGGGATTCAAATAACGCATGTACAGGGACCAGCACACGCAGGGGCTCACTGCCTGGTAGTTATGATTATTTGTAATTACGACTATTTACACCCCACTTCCTTTTCCTCTTGGTCACACTGACCCTCTTCCCAGCCTCCATCGCAGGTAGGTGTGACATGTGCCGGCGCTCTGGCCTGGGGAATGCAGGCAGCGTGCCCCGCTCCCTTCTAGGCCTGGCCCATTAAAACCTTCCATGTGTAATCTTCCCTCTTTCCCCATCTGCCAGCCAGACAGCCCAGCAGAGCATCCACAGCCCGGGGGAAGGCAAAACCACAGACGGAGGAGCTAATGTCCCAAAATGAGCACGCCTGACGCCACCTTGGAGACATACCAGGAACATCAGGTCGGTCTCTGTGCGATGAGAAATGCGCCTGCATCGTGAGCAACGGAGATCCGGGTATTGGTTTGGTACAAGCACTGATATTGCGCCCCCTACTGAGCATGCCTAGCCCTTAACCTTGGTTTCCCAAGAAGACGCCACAAGGACCAGAGCCATGTTCTGTCTGACGCCTACTTTTGTGGCTGTGACCTTCGGCCTGGCTTCTGGCAGCATCTCTGTGTGGCCTGACCCTTTCCTCTCCTCTCCAGACCACTGTTAACTGTCCTTGTGCCATTGGCCCAGACCCGCCTGACACTCCATCTTCACTTCCTGCCAATGTGAGAGCATCTGCAGCAGGACGGGCCCTGCATCCCCACCCGACCCGCTCCACACCCTGGCTTAGCTGGCTCCTGGCTGAGGGCAGGGGTAGAACCACAGGCGGTGCCTTCCTCAAAATAGGCAGCAGGATGTAATGAAAAGAACGTCAGATCCAAAGTCAGTCAAACCAAAGGGAAAATGCCAAGGCCACGTGTTAGCATAGTAGAACGCGGAAACACGGGTTATAGTCCAGGAGCAGAGCCGCGGACACGTTCCACCTGAGGTTTCCCTGGGCTTCCTCCCAATCCTGGTGTGCCCCTCGCCCCAGCCCCACGGGTCCTTCTATTTCCCAGCTCTTCTCCAAGCCCCGGCACAGGCTCATCTCTCCCTCTGCCAGCGACTGCCCCGGTGCCCATTTGTTCACTCCTCTCAGCTGCAGGCGTGCCACAGCTCTATGTCTGGGGTGGGTATAGCACGCAAAAGCTATTGGCTATTGAGGTGTGTGGGAATGTGGGAGTGTGAGTGTGTGTGTGTGTGAGAGAGAGAGAGAGAGAGAGAGAGAGAGAGAGAGAGAGAGAGAGAGAGAGAGAGAGAGAGAGATCTGGAACAGGGGGTCATGAAAAAAATACCCCTTTGGAGTGGGGGAAATTAGGGGGCCTCAGAAAGGATGTGTTACCTGAGTCAAGTCTCAAAACAATGAAAAGACATGAACCAACGAGGGAACAGCATATGCGAAGGCCAGGCAGCCTGGAGCACAGCAGGGGAAGAAGCTGGGGAGGGTGGGCTGATGGAGAGAAGGGCAGACACTGCAGATGGGCAGGTGCAGGGGACAAGGGTGCAGCTGTCCCCACCCGTCCTGGAGAGAAGAGCCAGGAAACCGTGATCTCTGCCCGGGCTGCAGCGTGTTTGCCATTTCTAAATCCTGTGATTCTGTTTCTCTTTGCCCCAACGTGGTGACTCAGAAAATCCCTAAAAACCACCTTACGTTTCTCTTGTCCAGCATCTGACTCGGAGACAGAAATCAGGCCGGCCCAGGCCCGGCGAGGTGGGCCGCCCGGCTGTCCAGCGGGTGCCCTTTCTCGGGCGCTGTGTCTCCCTGCCAGCCGGCGGACGGCACCACATTATTTCAGCCCTGCCTCCTCTGTGCTTCGAATTCATATTTGCTTGACACAAACCATACAAAGTTTCAACACTTGGAGACTGCAAAGTAAACCATTTGTACATACCAGGTCTGGTAACACTTTAAATAATAGGCCAGTTAGTTAATGCTGCACTACAATAAAAATTCCCATCCAAGTACACATTACATCCTCATTAATGCCAAGTGAGTGTGGCGTGATTAATGTTATGACAATGAATAACTAGGAGCCCATGATGAGCACCAGGCTGCCGCAGCACAGTGGGGCCCAGGGCAGCTTCTCCCACCCCGGAGCACCCCGGGGTGCTGCCTGCCCCTCCACTGGGTGCTCCCAGCCCCTCCACAGCACAGCTTCAGTGAGACGGGGTGTGCCAGAAAGCCCACGCGCAGCCAGTCCCAACCATGAGGCCGGTCGGGAGACAGCTGAGTGAGACAAATATCTCCTTAACAGTGGTGGGCAAACTGCGGCTCGGCAAACCGCGGCTCACGAGCCACATGCGGCTCTTTGGCCCCTTCAGTGTGGCTCTTCCACAAAATACTGACTTCTGCATATGGGCCATGAAGTTTCAATCGTACTGTACGTGCGCGCCCGCACGTGATATTTTGTGGTATTTTGTGGAAGAGCCACACTCAAGGGGCCAAAGAGCCGCATGTGGCTTGCGAGCTGAGGTTTGCCGACCACGGCCTTAGCACATGTCCTTTCCTTCTGAGGCAAGAGCACGTTGGAAGCAGGGAACCAGGCCCTCATGTCCATGGGCAGGGAGAGTCCCTCTGTCACCTCCTAGATGAGACTGGGGCCGGGGAGTTGGTCTGCTCCTGAACTCAGGAGGGGTTCAGGGAAGTGGGCAGCTCTCATGGGACAATGACGGCTGTGTCCAGGGAAGGGTGGACTCGGTTATCACGGAGAGGCCCAGGCTAACACAGGCCCTACCCTCAGGAAGTGTCCCTCAGAGCTGGGTCAGGAACTCTACCTTGTGGCTGCTCAACAGGCACTGTGCCCTTTTTCAGCACCTATCTCTACGCCATGGGGAGCTGGCCCCTGGGATGGGAGATCAGGGGAGAGAGGCTTGTTTTGAAGTCTGAGATGATAGGCGACTGAATAAGATGTTGACAACAGAGAGATGAGAGTTACATTAGGAGACAAGAGAACTTTATAAACCATGGGAACTGCCCTCTTGGCTTTGGGAGTATGGAGAAGACTTGGTGACCCAAAGGGCAGCTTCAGCTCCTCCCGTAGTGCTCTGGAGCTGATGTGGCTCACCCCACAGGCCCACCTCACACCCATTGCCCACATGGTTGGGGATTCTCTTGTGACCTGTGGAAGGCCCTAGGCTACTGGCCCAGGCCAGACTTTCCTCAAGTGCTGGGTTCTGGCTCGCATCCTCCGCAGCTCTGCTGGGGCTGGGCTGGCCTGACCTACTATGAGCTCCCTAGGCTCTGGGGCCTCTGTGCTTAGCACAGTCTCTCTCAACTATAGCAGACGCTCAGTACATGGTGGAACTGGGCTCTGGGTGGGGACCAGAACTCTCCATTTCCTCTATGACAAGGACCACCACCTCTAATACCACTGGCCGATAGTCACCTTGACCCACTGTTTTCACAAAGCAAATCCCAAAGTGGTGAGTCTCAAGGCTGAGACTGGAGCCCCAGAGGGACATCAAGGTGAGGAAGGGTGGGTTGTCACTCCAAGTTAGGAAAGACCCACTCAGACTTTCCACTTACATCAGAGTCAGTCCTATTGATTAATGAGTTGCTGGGCTGACCAAGAAGGAAGGATGAGAGCTGCTAGAAGTGGGTGTTGACTTTTCAAACAACCATAAATTCCATGAGGGTGACAAAGGCCTGCTCTGTAATTGTGTTCATTATTTACACTAAAACCTAATTAAAGTCATTACGCTTTTTATTCATTAAACACACTTGCTGGCGCGGACACCAAGCCAGCATAAGTGCTGCTGGGCTCCTTGTGGAAGTGGAGGGCCTCGGGTCCAGCCAGAGCCCAACACCCAGCCATCGTCTGAGTCAGACTTTCTCTGGAAAGGAAGACTCGGAGGACGAAAACAGGAGAGGGTCGGGAGAGAGGGAGGAAAGTATGGCAAAGCTCCGCGGCAGCCTTTGTCCTTCCTTCCCCTCTGATGCAGGACCAATGGATTCCTTCCCCAAGCCCCATCACCACTGCAGGGGAACATGTCTAGGCCATTGTGGGCAAAGCCAGACACTGCCGAGTATCAGGTGAAGACCAAGGCCTCGGAAAAGGATTAGAGTCCATTTAACTAGCCAACATTTCCAGATGTTTCCTATGAACATGTTTCAATGGAAGGCTCTTTAAAAAAAAAGAGAGAGAGATCTATCTCTAAAGTCATTGACACTCTACTATGGATAATGGGAATTTAACCTATTTATAAAGCAATCTGGGAGCCCTTAGAAAAATACAAGGAGAGGCCACTAGGGAACTAGAGGAAGGTAGAATTCTTTCTAGTTGGGTTCAGAACAGCTTCATAAAGAAAGTTGAGAGTGATATGAGCCGGCTCCAAATGCCTGTCCCTCCACAGAAACATTGAAAAACTGTTAGAACCGACTTTGTCAGAACTCTGGAAAATAGTCAAAATATTATCACAATCAAGCAAGCACGGAATGAAGTAAACGATTTTAAATGCTAGGAAAACCCTTATCTTATACCCTACACACAATCAACTCAAAATGGATTAAAAATGTAAGACTTGAAACAATAAAATTCCTATAAGACAGGGGAGAAATCTCCTATGGTCTTGGCAATGATTTTTTGACTCAGACATGAAAAGCAAAGGCAATATAAGCAAAAACAAACAAGTGGTATTATATCAAACTAAAAAGTTTCTGTGCAGCAAAGGAAATAATCAACAAAATTTAAAGGCAATCTATGGAATGAGAAAAAAATATTTACAAACTATCAGATAAGAGGTTAATATCCAAAATAAATAATTAATTCTTATAATTCAATAGCAAAAAATAATAATAACCCAAATTAAGAATGGGCAAAAGACCTGAATAGACATATTTTCAAAGAAGACATACAAGTGGCTGACAGGTACTTATATGAAAAGGTGTTGACTAGCAGTGGTGAAAGTGGGCATCCTCGTCTTTTACTAATTTAAGGGGAAAGCTTTTAGTATTTGTCATTGAGTCTGATGTTAGCAGTGGGTTTTTCATCGATGCTCTTCGTGCATTCCATAAGGCTTACGTATATTTTTGTACTTGACGGATGTTCTATCTAGAACAATCAAGCAAGAAAAATAAACAAAAGGCATCCAAATTGGGAGGAAAGAAGTAAACCTATCTTCAACTTCATGGTCTCACATCTAGAAAATCCCAAAGATTTCACACACAAGAAGCTACTAGAGCTAATAAAGTCAGCAAAGTTGCAGGGTACAAGATCAACCTGCAAAAGATTAGTTGTGCTTGAATACACCAGCAATGAGCGATCTGAAGAGAAAATTAAAATGGTGGTGGAAGAAGACTTGATGTGGGGCGGTGAACACACAATACAATATGTAGATGTTGTATTGTAGAATTTGCACACCTGAAACCTATAACCTATATAGTTTTATTAACCAATGTCATCCCTAATCAATTCCATTAAAAATATAAATAAATAAATAAGAAAATTAAGAAAAATACCACATGATCTCACTCATTCATGGACAATAGAGACCATTATAAACTTTTGAACAATAATAGATACAGAGGCAGAGCTGCCTCAAACAGATTGTCAAACTGCAGTGGGAAGGCCGGGGAGGGTTGGGGGGCAGGAGGTAGGGGGGTAAGAGATCAACTAAAGGACTTGTATGCATGCATATAAGCATAACCAATGGACATAAGACACTGGGTGATAGGGGAGGCTAGGGGACTGTCTAGGGCGGGGGGATAAAATGGATACATATGTAATACCCTTTGTAATACTTTAAGCAATAAAAAAAAAAAAAAGAAATGAAAAAGAAAAAAAAAAGAAAATTAAGAAAACAATTTTGTTTACAATAGCACCCAATGCTCCAATAAAATATGTAGGAATAAATTTAACAAGGGAGATAAAAGACTTATACATAGAAAGCCACAAAACATTGCTGAAGAAAATGGAAGGAGACCTAAATAAAGGTGAAGACGTCGGTGTTTGTGGATTGGAAGACTTAATATTGCTTAGATGTCAGCATTACCCAGTGGCATCTACCATCACATTCCTAAAGGTAACTGGAAGTTGCATACTGAGCACCTGCTTCTCTGAAGGGTTCCTGCCATTCTGTCTCTGTACTAAGCTTCTAACGAGAACCTTGGTGCATGTCAACAGATTTGTCGTGATGAAGTCTGAAGGTGACAGTGAAGCTGCATTTTCAATTGGGATTTGTTTCTACAGTCAGCATGTCACATTAATGCATGTAAAAAAAGCCCACTGTTTACTATTTGAGATGAAATGACCTTTTTTTCATATGCACACACACGTGTCTGTACATAGATGGTAGGACTTGTAAATAACATAGCAATACATTCCCAGAAACCTTCAGCAAATCAAAAATCCATAAGTGCAGACAGATTTGAACAAGTTCCCAACCTCCTCCTGTATTCCACTTCCCAGGAAAGCTTATGTTTGCTCTGCCCTCTCTTCACACCCTGGTTGACAGTCTTTCCAACTTTCTCCGGAGTTTTATCTCTCATTTGATAAGAGACAAGCCTCCCAAATTCCTTTTCCATTTGCCCAGATAAAGTACATGATGGACTCTTCTACATCACAGAGCTGAGCCAGTGCTGAGCGCAACAGTCTACTCTTCCATTTGCTTCAAAATTCTATTTTTTTTTTAGGGAAGTCAGAGCTGATATGTTCAGCTGGGCAGGTTTTACACTGCACGATTCCAGGAGGGGCCACTCACTCAGAATGCGATGTGAGTGATTGTTTCTCTCTCTCTCTCTCTCTCTCTCTCTCTCTCTCTCTCTCTCTCTCTCTCTCTCCCTCCCTCTCTCTCACACACACACACACACACACTTTCAGACTTGTCCTCCAAAGCCAGTGTTGGGAGCAGAGAGTACACACTAGAGAGATGTGGCTGTGGGCAGCCAGCTCAGCTCTGTCTGACTGCACGGATGAGATGGCTCACGGTCCACTCCACTCCAGCCCTGCAGTGAGCCCCATTCAAACTCTTGTCTCGGAAGGATTACAAATGACTGCACACTTGGACCTCTAGTGAACACTATAACTGTTAAGTCTACAAGGGCATGCTGCAATCCCCAGGTGGGTCTGGCATGAATCACCAATTCCCCCTCCCAGGGCACAAGTGAAAGCCAAGGCCAGGCAGGACAGGGTACCCCCTCTGTGTCTGCCCAGGCCTGGCACTCTGCTTTCATTCTGCTCCCCCTTGGCCATCTTCGGTCTCGGGTATCCTCCCTGCGTCCCTGCAGGTCCTCGTCCCACCCTGTCTCATGCTGAGCCATGTGTCTGGCTGCACTAACCAGTCTGTCACTTCACTGTATCAGGGCTGATATAATTATTGGACTGGATCCTGAGGCCATCTGTCATTTCCCTGAGTTCAGTTTTGAAAGCACAAAGCCTGGGTGCCTCACCTACCCAGCCTGCCGTGCGGCATCTGGACTGTTCCAGGGCCCTGTAACTAGACCCAGATCACTGCTGTCCAAACCCACACAGGGCAGGGAGCTCTGCAGGTGTGGCTCTCCTCTCCTCTGCACGACCACCCCATCACGCCCCTGCAGGAAGAGCGGCTGGGCTCACACTGCCTGACATGCCCTCTCCCGCTCTCCAGAGCCCCTTCCTAAGAGCTATTCCCTCCTCCCACCTCGAGACAGCCCTTCTCCTATTAAGAGATGCCTCCTCAGTGTTCCTATATAATCGTGCCATCTACACAATTCCATAATGAACTTCTCCCTTCCCAGGTAGGGCTGGAAAGTTACAGAAGATGCAAAATTCATCTGTAAATGTCACCAAAGGTCCCACCTGAGCAATCCTCCCATTTCAGAACCCTGATAAAAGGTGTGTGCGGCAGGCTGACCCTGAGCACCAGGTGGGTGGCCTGAGCCATGGGCACTGGGACCGAATCACCTTGAGATGACTTGCCAAAGCAGGTCCTGAGTGTCACCCGGACCAAACAGCCTCAGTAGAGGGCCAAGACCCCTGTGCAGCAGCCCTCTGCTCCCAGCCCCAGCGCTGTTCCCGAACTAAACCACAAGCAGGAAAGAAAGGGTCCCTCTAGATATCAGTCCCTCTGGGAACCCAGGATTCCAGGGTCCAAATCAGAACAGACTGGCTCCAGTAATACTGTCAGGGACGAGTGTGAGGTCCGTGAGCTGTGACGGGACCCATGTGTCCTCTAGAGGCCATGAAATAGACCCAACTCAGTCTCTACTTCCTGGTATGACCCTTGTGAAAGCCTCTCTGTACTATTTTCCTACTATAACCTTTTGTGATGGAGGACACACATCCCCTGAGCCTTCTAGGAAAGAAGAAAGCAGGTTTCATCTGCAAAAATGTCTGATATTGAAGTCTGGCTGGTGAAGCCTGGGACCATGGCATGACCCCAGGATGAAGCACTTGAAGAAGGAAGGCAGTATCGGCTCAGGACCCGGGAATGCTGGGCCAAACCCTGCCACCTGCTGAGGATCTGGGCCAAGGACTGTCCTTCCTAAGACCCCATTTCTTCAGTAATAAAAGTAGGAGAATGATCCAAATTGGTGTCTCTTAAGCACACATCAGAATCAACCTGTGAACTTTTTCTAAATATGACCCCACCCTCCAGACAATGTCAATCATCGGATCTTAGGTGACCTAGGCATGGTAAGTTAGAAAAGTTCCCCAGCTAATTCTCTGCACCCCAACAGCCTTAGTTCCATGTACAGACTTAACACTCTCCTCCAGGATGCTGTCCACAAGTTTGTTTCCTGACACCAGCTTGGTTACAGTACTTGGCTATGGCCAAGGCCAGCCTACACTTCAGAGATAAAACTGTGCCCCCCAGGCTAAGCCATGCAGTGAGGCCACAGCCACCTCTGCCCAGGCCAGCACAACTAGGCTGGAGACAGAGGTGTCCCTCACCTGTCCCCTCTTCCATGATCCCCAAGGTCCCTGCCTTTATCTCTTCCCCATCACACTAGACTGACTGTTACTACATTCCCTCTCCTGGTCACTCAAGGCGGGAGGGGAGTCTGTGTGTCTTTTATGTCAATGCACCACTTTCTGTCTGGCCATGCAGACTAGACAATTCAGAGTCGTCCTTCTTCACCTCTTTGCCATCTGACTTTAGGGATCTCCTGCCCTGGTACAGAAAACCCAGTACAGAGGAGTATGTGTACATTTATATAAGTGGATCCACTGCTTTCATTAGAATTTCAAAAGATTTATGGTCCAACCAAAGTGGATAGGCACTGTCTACCAAGCTGCCAAATGATTGTCCTGCACCACCACTTCGCATTCTGACCAAGATGACCATGGGGACAGGGATTATGTCTGAATCACCTCTGTTTCCCCATCATCTTGCTTGGTGTCTGCCGCAGAGGAGGCAGTTCCATGCATGTTGACTTGAATTAGTAGCCACAGCCCAGAATGATTTCAATAGCATGGAAGCGATGCCTCCCTCATGGGCTGGAAACCGAGAGGAAACTTTTGGCTCTCTCCAAACAAGATAACAGCCTCTAACTCTGAAGGAAGCCTTCCATGTGATCCACTTCGCCAATGCAAGTGAGCCAAGCGAAGATGCCTCCAGCCCGTGGGAGGGACTTGGGGACACGATGCCAGGTGCTGTAGGTGATTCACTCTCAGGCATGAGTGCACCTGTCAGTGCCAAACCATCTTTCCACTGAACCAACTACAGAATCAGGGCCCCTGGTTGGATTGGGGGAGCCCAATGCCAAAGTTCCCACCAGCCCAAAGCTTTCTGCCAATCATTACTCCAGACTTGGGCTCCCCTACAGATGCCGAGCTGTATGCGTCTTGTGCCGAGATGTTTATAGTTCAAGTTCCAGAGACAACTTGGAGGGCTCTCAGGCTGTAATCTACTTAGGACAAAAATCCATGACGTGTCCTTGGACTCCTGCAGCTTCCCGGGGGCATTCCAACTTGAACTTTAGAATATTTTATTTTCCTGCATGTTGTGTGTCCAGGTGAGAGACCCAAGAGGTGATCCAGAAGATGACCGGACAAGCAAAAATGCAAAACATATATTTGTGAAGGGAAGAACCCAGGGTCCTGGAATCCCATTCCTCTGGTGATTTCCAGCAGTGGAATCCAAGCACAGAGAGATCTACAGAGGAACCAACGCCTCACTCATTACCTGGTGCTTTCCTCGGACAGAGGACAGGCAGCGCCAACTTCTCAATGCCCCAGGACCCTGAGCTCAGGG
Organism: Myotis daubentonii; assembly: GCF_963259705.1. Lineage (NCBI taxonomy): Eukaryota > Metazoa > Chordata > Mammalia > Chiroptera > Vespertilionidae > Myotis > Myotis daubentonii. Next base: position 73,170,526 of record NC_081851.1, on the reverse strand, counting down.
CCTCCCGGACCACAGTAGTGAATAACATGGGTCCCCGGTCAAGCCGACGTGGGGATCCAGACATGCTTGGGGCAAACCTAACCAGAAACCTAACTGCATAAAGAATTGAACTGCCTTCAAGGAGAAAATTGGTCCTCAGGCAGGACTCACAGTGTAGACCCGGATGTAAGGTTTCTGCGCCTTAGAAAAGGAGGGGTCTGCATGCACCTAAGATCTCTCTTCTGTCCAGTTACATGGATTTGTGTCTACAGTCTCTAAATCTTTAAGACAAGCTGGTAGCTGAAAAGGTCACAGACCAGTGCTCAGTGTCCGCACTGTGAGGGCCCCTGCACATCAGTGCTGTGCCTGGCAGGGAGGGCAGCAGGGAGGCTGTGGTGACCACAGAAGATGACAGTAGTCAGAAGCCCTGCTCGGCAGCATGCCAGGGCCCGTGGTGAGAGGGAAGCTCAGCGAGATGGACAGTGGTTCCTAGAAGCCGTGGAAGCACCAAGTAGCAGGTGGACATGCTTATGAGCACACATCAGACAGGCTGGGGATGCACAAATATCTGGTGGGGACTTTGCAAGGGAGTCAAGACCTTATGAACCGATGGGGGAAATTCGGATTATTGTGACTTAATTCTTAATGTGGCTTTGTGTGCACAGATTGGGAAGCTGATCTCAAGCTCTAAGAGCAAGAAGAAGGGTGGGTGCTGGGCTGTTCCTTTTGAAGGCCCAGATCGGCCTCCTGTGGCCTTATTTCCTGACCCAAAGATGGGAACTCCCAATAGAAAGCAGATGCGCTCAGGCTGAGCTGCTTCTCCATAACCCTTGGCCTCTGAGCCACTGAGCAAATCCAGTGCCTGGGCCTCTAATTAGGGGGAATTAGGGTGAGAGTCCCTGGCTGCTGCTCCATCACAGGGCACGGAGGGGTCTCAGGGTCTGCGTGGGCTAGAGCCCTGGCCCCTCACAGCTGAGCAGGGCAGCCACTGGTGAGCACTATCTCCTGAGCCACACTCCCATCATGAAGGCCTCAGCCTCATGACCTCATTGAACCATAATTGCCTCCAAAAGGCCCCACCTCCTAATACCATCCCATTGTGGGTTAGGGCTTCAACAAATGAATTTGGGGGACACAAGCCTGCAGTCCCTAACACCACTCTCTCCCTGGCACCCAGGGCTCCAGCTGCATAAACGTCCTTCAATTCCTTGGACCCACCATGAACCCACCATGAACCCACCATGGGCCCACCATGAACCCACCATGGACCCACCATGGGCCCACCATGAACCCACCATGGACCCACCATGGGCCCACCATGAACCCACCATGGACCCACCATGGGCCCACCATGAACCCACCATGGACCCACCATGGGCCCACCATGAACCCACCATGGACCCACCATGGGCCCACCATGAACCCACCATGGACCCACCATGGGCCCACCATGAACCCACCACAAACCCACCACGAACCCAACACGAACCCAACACGAACCCAACACGAACCCACCATGAACCCACCACAGACCCACCACAGACCCAATACAGACCCACCACGGACCCACCACGAATCCACCACGAACCTACCATGAACCCACCACGAACCTACCATGGACCCTCCTGGACCCACCACGGACCCACCATGGACCCACCATGGACCCACCATGAACCCACCATGAACCCACCATGGACCCACCACAGACCCACCATGGACCCACCACAGACCCACCATGGACCCACCATGGACCCACCACAACCCACCATGGACCCACCATGGACCCACCATGAACCCACCATGAACCCACCATGGACCCACTTGGACCCACCACGGACCCACCACAACCCACCACGGACCCACCATGGACCCACCATGCCTGGGCACTTTGGCATCTGCCATTCCCATTGCCACAAACACTTTGCCCTGCCTCTTATCCTGGCTCCCTGGAGATATAGCATCCTTTTGTGGCCTCCAGGATTAGGTTAGGTGCCCCTCGAGTGTTCACACCATCCCGTGCCATCACACTTGGTACTGCTCACTCGGCTGTCCTCCTCACCACCCAGCATGTACCAAAGAGGAGGCTTACGTCCGGCTGGCTCACTGTTGCACCCCCAATGCCTGGCACTGGGCTGTACTTAATGCATATTTGCTGAGTAAAGTTGTACATGAGAGTACAAATCGCTCTCAGCTCTCCCTTCATCCTGAAGAGCCCTGGAGAAAAGGCATGGAGGTTAACCAGGGGGACCTCAGAGATCATCTGAAAAATCCAGGTGTGTAGTGCAGGATTCCAATATAAGAAATGGGAGTCATGGAAATTAACGATGTGATGTTCAAACTTTCTGTGTCAGCAGGTTCGGCCTTACCGTCCAGACTGCAGGCATCCGTGTGACAGACTGTCCCTTCCTCCAGTCCCCTCCCAGAGCATGGCAAGCACACAGCGCCACAAACTTGGCGACCACAGCCCAAAGACAAGAGGGACTGTTGCAGGCAGACTTCTCCCTGGGGGTCTTTTGGGGCCTTGTGGCCTTCTGTTGGACACACACACCCTGCAATCCCCTCACCGGGAATAAACACGCACGCACACACACTGGATCTCCACCCCATCGCTCTCGTACATGGCATGTGTATATCCTCCTTATCGTTCTCATCTAATCGCTATAAATAGCCTCTCCCCTCCTCCCGCCTCACAGCTCCTTGTCATTGATGTTTTCCAAGACTGATGTCAATATCTGTCCATGTTTGTTCTTCTCTTATTTCCTCGCTTCAGCAGACATTTGGGGTCAGGTTGCCGTCTCCGGAGGAAGGCAGCGTTTAGAGGGAGAGTGTTTGCCAAAAGGCCTGGCTCTAGCGCTCGATTGTGGAGCCAAGGCCCTGGAGAAGGCTGGTCCTGACGGGCGACAGCAGCTCACGCTCTGACTTAGTCTCCTGACAGGTCCCCTCAGAGCCCCAATGGCAGCCTCCTCCGCACCCCCTCTCCCCTCGCACCTGCCTCCCTCCCCACCCACAGCCCTGCCCAGGTGTTCTCCCTCCCTATCTAATGGGGAGGGTGCGACACAGCTTTGGCCACTGGCCTCCCGGGAAGACTTCCCTGACCACTGCCACACACACACGCACACTCCTCCTGCCATCCAGGCAACATTGATTTCGCTTCTCCCTGCAATCTCTCAGCCGCTCTCGAAATAAAAGGATACACACAAAGCACCTGGAATAAATGACCGCACTCCGGGTAACGGAGAACACACCTAGGAGCAAGCTGTCTGAACTTGGCAGTGGCTGGCCGACAGTGTGCAGACGACACCACGTGCCCTGTGTTTATGCTTCACGCTCCAGAGCCAGCACGGCCTCAACTGCTCAATCGTTTTTTATCCAAGTGAATGAAAAACCTGGACTTGGAGTAGGAGAACTAGTCTAACCAGGCTCTGCTATTAACTCCCTGAATGACCTTGGATAAATCCCTTGAGTGCTTCAGGCCTCAGTTGCCCCATCTGTAAAATGGGGATAACCTTTCCCCACGCCCTCTCACAGGATTAGTGAGAACCAACAACTAAGGGCTTGCAAAGGTTCCAGGGCCAGAGAAATCAAGTCTCCCAGTGAGAGCCTTTGCGCCTTCCCAGCCCCTGAGAGGAGGCAATGTGGATGCCACCAGCTGGACTTACTTCCCCATCTGACTCCAGGGAAATGGTTTCCCCAGAGCCTTAAAGAGAGAAGGAACGGAAATTACTTTTCCCCTCAGGACTCTGAGCTAGGCATGTGGCCAACATATTTTTATTTAATATCAGAGTCAAAAATCCTAAGACCTCCACATCCTTCACACCAGTGTCAAAACTGGAGCAATCTTAACACACAAATCACTTTCACTTCCATTGTCTCTGGACATGACCCTGCATAGGGCAGGAGGGGTCTGAATGCCCAGGAGCAAGAATCACGGGCCTCCAGCCTCCCTGGGGCCCTGGCAGGTACCCAGGGTCCCTAAAGTCCCACATGCGGCCCCAGCGCCCAGCCACGGAGTGACCGACCACGGCCTGTGCACGTGGGTGTGTGCCCTGAGGGACAGGGACGTCACGGTGCCTGGACGTGGGGCTGATTAAAGAGGGTTACGTGAATTGGCGAATTAAGTCGTCCAAAATTGGATAAAGCGATTGTGAAATCTGTTTTGAGTCAACCTATACATGTCTCATTGCAGGAAAATGTTTCGGTAAGAGTTCATGGAGGGAAAGAAAAAACACCGGCAACTCATTGTTGGCTGACCTTCCTGGGCTCCTAATATTCAGTCCCCAAAAGGCATCTTAGCCACGTAATTTCCAATATGGGAACAATTTGAGTTGCAATTAGGCAAATCTCAGAAGGTTCTGCCACTGATTTGTTCGCCCTCTCAATATTATTCTATAGGACACACACAAATACTGTGCCAGGTTCACGCAGAGGGCAGCTGGGAGCGGCGCAGGGGGGCTGCGGGGGCCAGCGAAACGCAGCGCTGCTCGGTAATGGCACCGTTAAGCCTCTGGCGCTGGGCACATGCCGCCCCCAAGGGCATCTACTAATGGCCCCATGGAGGCAGGAGCCACTGGCCACTCAGAGCTCTGCACTGTGGTGACAGCAAGTCCCAGGCTCCGGGCAGTGAGTGGGGACGTGGGCGAGTAGCTCCCAGCGGCAATGCAGCCGGGGACTCCAGGTGAAGGGCAAGCTGACAGACTCCTGGCAGGAACGTTAGGTTGTGTTACAGGCCGCAGCTTTCCCTGAGCACCTCCTCTGCCAGGCCCCCTGCCTGGCCCCAAGGACACCGGGATGAAAAAGACAGAGCTTCGACCTCAAGGAGCTTTGTTTGGGGCCACAGCTCCCCTGAGGCTGACAGTGGGTCGTCTGCTGTCCTCTAAGCCACAGCCAGCACACAGCCCAACCCGACACCAGACCTGTGTCTCCCTAAGCTGAGCATGGGCCTCGGGGCTGGCAGGGAGTCAGGAGAGAAGCCCAGTGCACCAGCAGATTCTGAGAAATACCACTGGGCTGATAAGATCTGATTCTCTCATTGACCCATTGCCCTAAGCTGAGTGTCCGGACTGTGTCTGCACCAGCGCCTGGAGTCGGGCTCAGTCCAGGCCCCAAGGAGCCCCTGTGCAGTGAGCAGGCCAGTAGGTCAATGAATGAGTGCAAGGAGGAGCAAAAAAACCTGAAGTCAGGACCAGGGAGGGGCCCGCGGGAGGGAGGCAGGGAGGGCAGCATGAGGATCTCCCCAGCAAAGGCCGTTCCTTGGGGGCCAGATGGAGAAGCAATCTCCCACGGAGCCTCTCTTCCTGATGACCCTCTCCTCCTTCCTGTCCCCTGTCTTCCTCCCGTAGATGGCTGGCAGAGGGCTGGGGCGTAGTTTTTCATTATTGCTTGTGCTGCTAAACAGAGTTATCAGTAATGGTTGTCTTCTCCTCAAAACTTCCAAAGAATTTCTTCTGTACCTACCTAATGGCTCTGATGCCCAATAAACATTAAATCGTAGTATCAGCCATTTCCCTAATCAGAAACCAAGCTGCTGCCCCCAGTCATCTAGAAAGCAAAACAGAAAGATCTGGGTCCTCCAGACCATAGGGACAAAAGGCCTTCGCGCTCTTCTCTCCACCGAGTTATACTCTCGCTTCATTCTGGGTCTTCATAAAAAGCATTGGTTGATCTCTCCCCCTAACCCCTTGTATGCATGCACATAAGCATGACCAATGGACACAGACACCAGGGGGGTGAGGGCATGAGCAGGGCAGGGGGAGGTAATGGGGGGATGAGGACACATATGTAATACCTTAATCAATAAAGAAAGGAAAAAGACAAAAAAGAAAAGAAAATGAAGTTAAATAAATAAATAAAACCAGACACACCTGGTTCAAAAAAAATATTAAAATTTTTTAAAAAAATAGAAAGCATTGGCAACGTGGCGAATGTTCCTCTGGGCCTGTAAACATTTTTACTCCAAACACATCAGCTGCAAAATGTTGGAGAAAGAGCAAGAAAAGAGCAAGAAGGCCAGATCTGCTTCGAGCCAACAGCCCGGGGGTGGGAGCGAAGACCCCACTGGGAGCGAGCTGCCCAGCGCCTGGGTGGGCACGTGCAATTCACAGGCAAACCAAGCTAGTAAAATGAGAGGGGAGGAGGGGAAGTTTGGGTTCTTTTTTTAAAGGACCCCCAATGTTAAACATAAAGCCTCATGAAACATTTCACGGCTGGAATCAAAACGTGGAAGTCCTGCTACCATGGCCCAGAGCAGTTCACACCTCTCACACTAAGAACTTGGAGGCCTTCCCTTCCTCCTCTCAGCTGCCTGGGGTTGCGGGGAGAGCAATGAAATTAGAAATGTAATGGCTTGAGATCAGAAGGACATTTACACAAGCCACACACGAAAGGCAGAACCCTGATTACACACCTCTGTCCTCCCTGATGAAGGGCCAAACCCAAGCGGTTGTGGAAAGCAGGAAGGAACCATGAGCAGCAGATTCACGAACCTGGATTGCTGTGTCCCAGCAATCTTTTGCCGATGTTAGAATGCCTAGCTTTTCTGATGATATTGGTATCGAAGAATCATGAGGCTATGTTTGGGTTTTGCACATGCCCACTTCACAGGAGGAACCCTCGATAAATTGGAAGGCTTCTCGAAAGCTAAAACATCATCAGCTTTGACACTAAACCTACACCCAGGAGACACAGGGCTCATGAATATGCTAATGGCTTTTCCCTGCTGTGGCCTTGCTTGGGGCATTGAGGTTGCATCCCTGGCTTGTACACTGTTGGTGCCAAATCTCACCGGCTGGTAGTCTTTGGCAGATTCCCTGCTTCCCAGGAACCCAGCAGCATTAACCACAGATGTTACCGGAGTGTTTCTGAATAAGACAAGTCTCCTGCAGAGTTCTGACGATTTCGTAGTTGGATAAATGTCCTCCTTAAAATGGAACAGTAGCCCTAGCTGGTTTGGCTCAGTGGATAGAGCATTGACCCGCGACTGAAGGGTCCCAGGTTTGATTCTGGTCAAGGGCACATGCCTGGGTTGCGGGCTTGATCCCCATTAGGGGACGTGGAGGAGGCAGCTGATCAATGATTCTCCCTCATCATTGTTGTTTCTATCTCTCTTTCCCTCTCCCTTCCTCTCTGAAATCAATAAAGATATGTTTTTTTTTAAAAAAAATGGAACAGTAACCTGATAGCTGAAAGGTTATGAATACAATAGAGCTTTAAATATTTTCTAAACTAAAACACAACAGAATGATACACCAGCGGACAAACAATTCTGGACCCCGGGGCATCTGAATGGGTGTTGATGCTGCAGGAATGTAAGCTTTGTGAGGGCAGGGGCGGCGTTTGGTTCACTGCTCTATCTATGATACCAAGAAAGAGTGATGGGGCATGGTGGGTGAATTGGATGATTAATTCAATAATTAAATTTAATTAACAAAAGAGGCTCATCTTAGGGGGCCCTCCAGCACATGGCACTCATTATGCAGAGAGCCAGAAGCAATCAGATGTATCTATTCCCCGTCAGGTCACCCTGCTGAAGGCAGCAACTGTGGGCAGTCAAGTTCCCCCATTGGTCATTCCCTCACCAGCACTTATCTCCTGAGAACGTGCCGTGTGCCCAGCCTTGGGTCAGGGCGTGGCCGGGACTCCACGGCAGAAGTGGCATCTTGGCCCCGGCCAGGTACAGTTGTCCTCGGAGCCCTGATTGGATTTCCAGCCAAACTGGAGGCTTGGGGCTGGCAGAGGGGCACGGGGCCCGGCCATCCTGTAGGACCTGAACATCCCACCAGGCACCCGGGGCCCTTTGGCTCCTGCCCTTCCTCATATCTATGTGCTTCACCCCAGGGGTGTGCAAAGAGCTGGGGGCAGGGTCACAGTGCTGTTCCGGACCAGAACGTGTATGTAACAAAGCAAAGGAGGGCGTCTGAGGAAACCAGCAAGGAGCAGGTTTCAAAGGGCCTTTGATACAGGAAGCACTTTAAAACCGCAAGCGATGTTAGACAAAGTGGTTAAGAAGATAAGACTTGGGATCAGATCGACCCGGGTTGGAATCCAAGTTTTGCGGATTAGCAGTCACGGTAAATTGGAGGAGTTAAGCCGGTTGAACCTCCGCGTCTCTGTCTGCAAAAGAGAGGCAACGCTCTGCGCGCATCGAAGTCATCACAGGAATTCCCTGAGACAGAGCTGAGCACCGCACAGGCCCGGAGAGCCCTCTGTGAACCGCAGCTGCTGTGTGAATGGTGGCTCGGGATCCGGGAGCGAAAAGCGCACCATCCGATCCGACTTCTGCCCACGAGGACGCTTTGCCTGAGTCACAGGCCTGTCTGCCATGACCAACCTGTCTCCCCAGGCCACCTGCTCTGCAAAGGCTCCCCCCTCTCCAGGAACCCAAAATGCCATCTTTCTAGAAACATCTCTAACAGGCCGCCACGCAATGCTGCCTCGCACCATAGAAAGCGGTGTTTGCTTCAAATCGTCCCAAAGAGACCAAAAGCTCTCTGAGGGCAGAGATGGCCCTGACACCATCACAGCCCCCACCGTGCCTCATAGAGAGCCAGCCCGGGCACATGTCCCTTCATTGAATCCAGGTCCACAGGAGAGCACAGGCCTTTCAGCCTGTCGGGGGCAGAAGTGCTCCCCATGCCTGCACTCCGTTCCCAGGAACACCAGGGCTCCCTGCCTCCCCCTCATGGAATGGAGCGGTCACTACAGGCCAAGCTCTGCCTGGCGGGAGAGGAGGCATGGCTGTGTCCCCGGGCAGCAATGTCAAGATCCCGGCCAGCAGCAGGTGTTGGCCTTGGTTGTGCTCCTGCCTCCAGAAACCAAGCCATGGAAGGCACCCCTGACACCCAGCGTGTGTGGGCCTGGCTGAGCCTCCCAGCCATGGAGCCTGCCAGCAGCACCCACACAGCGCATGGAGCATCCCACTGCATCCTCCTCACCCAGGACCCCACTAGAGCCCCTTTCTCTGCCCTCTCCACCACCTGCTCCATGTGGGGAGATGTTGCTACGAAGACACAGTCCAGCCACCTCGCCTCCCTGGCTGCAGGCCCCTACCCCCTGCCTTGTGCCTGGAACTGACCAGAACAGTGTGAGGAGGGAGGATGGGAGTCTTCATCTGTGGTCCAAAGGGCTCGTCCTGTCTCAACACACCTGGGGCTGCCTGCCTCTTCCTATGACATCTGGAGACCCTTCCATGCATCTGTTCGCCTGGGCATGGATCCGCCTGGCCCACACCTACCAGGAAGGGAATCTCCAGGATGAAAAGGCTGGAGAAGTCAGAGATGATGGATTCGATTGGAGCTGAGCGACCAGGACTCTAACTTGGCTCTGTGCTGCCTCGCCATGAGTGGTCTTACACTGGTCCTATCTCTCTCCCCCATGTGGTTTCATGGATCTCTATCCTCAGTCACATGGAGCCTCAGGCCCCATTACAAACCAGAAAGGTGTCCTATTTGAAAGCCATATGGGGGTGCGGCTAAAGACCACCCCACCAGCCCCTCCTTCCACTGAAGTCCTTGAGGAGGAGGATTGGCCAGATTCCTGGGTGCCCCTGCTCTGCCCACTGGGTGCTGTGATCCTCCATGGCCCAGTGGCTGTCAGAAGCTCAGCTCCTCAAGAGCGTTTTCCCAGAGGAGCAGGGGCTGGTGACCTGGCCGCTCCTGACCCAATAGCCAACCCCCTGGCATGAATGAAGTCGCTCCTGTCGATGTAAGAAACATTCAAACCTGTGGAGAACTTTTGTGAGTTCATTTGAGCCAAACTGACGACAATTGACAGGAAGCAGAATCTCAATGGATTGAGAAAATGATCCAGAGAATGGCAATTTGCACCTTATTTGATATATTACAATTAAAAGAGGAGACATATGTGGTTACATGAAATCCATTGATGATAGACCAGGGAGGCAGGAGAGAGCAAAGCAGAGAAACCTCTGGGATTGGATAAAAAGTAAAATGATTGACATGCTTCTTTTACTTAGGGGGGTGCAGGATAGTTAACAGTCAACAATCTATATATATAAAAGGCTAATATGCAAAGTGTCCCCTCGGGAGTTTGACCAGGAGACCAGGCATTCAATCGCTCACTGTGACATGCACTGACCACAAGCGGGTGGCGCATAATGAAGGAAGGCCCTGGCCGGCAGCCGACAGCTGGGGAAGGAAGGCCCTGACCAGCAGCCAGAAGGCCCTGATCAGCCCTGATCGCCGGCCAGGCCTAGGGACCCTATCCATGCACGAATTTCGTGCACAGTGCCTCTAGTAACTCAATTACAATGAGGGGATTTGTGGCCTCCACTCTGGTGTAGTACCTGTGCTTTGAGGGCATGAGGGAGGAAATTACTTCAACATTGCAAAGTTATGTTATCGTAGATGCAAAAAGACAATAGACAGGCTCAGTTAAGGTAAAGACTGACCTTTGTCAGGGAAGATGCCAGCCTAGGACATGATTACCCACCATAAACTGCTTTTAGTTAAAATTTTAATTTCAGGTCACCCTATGTGGTTACTTTAGGTCTCTGAGTTTGCAAGGCCACCATGCAGGCCTTCCCTGAACTTGTCAGGGTGGTCCCCTTTCATCCACACTCTCACTCAGAAAATGCAAAAATGTGCACAAGGACGGATGGCTCCTGCCCCTCACAAGGTTGCCACCTCCAAGCTCAACACCCATGCCCTGAGCTGCTGTCCCCGCCTGACCAGACCCTGAGGTGGGCAGTGGCCCCTTCGGCAGCAGAGAGACCTACCCCACAGCTCAGCCAGCTGTTCCAGCACCTCCGCCAGGCCAGTGCTTATGTCCAGTGGCCACCCACAGGGATAGGAAGCCAAGATGCAGAGGCCTGCCTGGCCCCTTGAGCTCCCAGGCTCATAAGGGGAGCAGACAGGGTGGCAAGTGCTGTGAGAGGGAACAGCGGGTGCTGGGGACAAGGCAGCTCTGTCACAGAGGAGAGGACAGGAGCCCTAAGGTGCAAGGGGGCACTCAGCCAGAATCCACCCCTGGGGCTCAGCTCCTCCTGGAGCCACCGAGCCCTCTGCCCTTGACAGGCACTCGGAGGCCCTTTCAGCACCTATCTGCACGCTGTCCAGGGGCTGCCAATCAGAGAGGCCAATGCCCCGGCTAACCAGCAGAACCTGCACCCGAGCTTAAAAGGACTGACTAATCCAAACACCCCAAAATGAAAGAAACTAAGACAACAGAGAATAATAGTGAAAGGAGACTGGCATGTGGGTCCTGGCTCTAACCATACTCGCTGTGTGACCTCAGCCAAGTCACTCAACCTCTCTGATCCTTTCTTTCCTTATATAATAGCAGTAAGAGCCTACATCTATTTTTCTAAATGTGTAGATCCCCATGTGTTTTAACATAAATGATCTTAATTGAATACTTTCAAACCCCTTGAAGATAGGAACTGCCTCCTCCTTTTTGCAGAGGAGGAATAAGGAGTCAGAGAGGTCAACCTTTATTCCAGTCAGGGGCGGAGTCTGGGCTGAAACCAGAACTCCTAACTAGTCCCTGCACTCCCACTCCACCTCCTCCTCACCTCCCCAGGCACCCTTCTTGTCAAGGCTGCCCACAGCCTCCTCACTCAAGGAGGCTTCCTCCTCTCATGACTTCCATGTCTGGTTTCTTGCAGCCTGGCTTTCTGCCGCCTGGACCCCTATGGAGGGGTCAGCTCCGGAAACATTCACTGCTCACCCCCAGAGCCCCCCAAATAGAGCATTCTCTTCTACCGGCTCTGCAGACCAAACGCCACCAACAACAGCAGGTCCGGAGAAAAACGCAGGGGGAGAACTTCTGGGGTGGCTGCAGGTGGGGCAGGGAGGGTGAGGGGCCATCCAGAAGCAGATAAACTTTACAGGAAAAAGGGGTAGGGGAGCCACCACACCAGCAACACAATACAAACAGCAAAGTCCCCAGCGTCCCCGAGAGGGCGACGGGACAGTGCCGCTGCGGGTTCCACGAGGGGAAGACCACACCTGGCTCCAGGGCCAGGCCAGCTGCCCGCCCAGCCTCGTGGGCAGCACTGACTCACGGGGGCCCGAGGGGCCAGCCTGGCCCGGCTCTCAGCACGTCTGACTCACCGTCTCCTGCCTGAGCCACCGTACGACATTCCTTCTCCCAGAAACAACATCCATCTTTTTTTCAACTGGCAGAGGAGCTTTCTCATGTTCTTGGGGCTGTAAACTGAGCATCGAATTTTCCGCAGCTTCTCCTTGTAAGTGTGCCTGTGGGAAAGTGAAAAACAAGTCCGTTTTAGGGCCTGAACCTTCTCCTCGTCCTTGAGCTGCCTTAGTTTCTCCCAAGGTCATTCACCCGGCGGGGGAGTCAAAGCAAAAACGTTTCAGCGACACCATGGGTCAAAGTGAGCACAGGGCAGATGGGCTCAATGAGTGCTTACTCTACAGCAGCTCCCAGTCCCCACCTTGCGCTGGTTGTGTGACTGTTTCTCCCCCGTCTTTACAATAAGCTTGCAAAGTAGGAATTGTTATCCCCGTTTTACAGTCATGGAAACTGAGGTGCAGAGAAGTTAAGTAACTTGCCCAAAGGTAAGTATTGGAGCCAGGATTCAGGCTCCGGTCCCAGAGCTTATATCCCTTGACTGAACCACACGGCTTCTCTACTTTCACCCATATGTCCAGGTAGAGAGCAGCCCATCCTCCAGCAACTCACACACGCCCACATTAAATGCAGTCGACTGGCATCCTCCATGCCCTTGGCCAAGCTGTCTGCTCCATCATTCCTGCCCCTCCCAGCTCCTGGGCCAAAGCCCCCGGTTGCACCTACTGGGGAAAGGCAGAAGATGAAGGAGACACCAGCCATCTGGTCTGGCATCGTGTCCTCCTGGGGAATTACTGACCTCGACCAACCTATGCAAGACTCCATTCCTCAGATCCCTACAAGAACCCACCTGGGATTGAAAGCAAACCCTTGTAGATAGACACCCCTCCAGGGACACAGATGGTCCTCGGGAGCACCCCTGCTCCTTTGCAGATGGGCCTACCAATGTGCAGGTAGCCAGGTGGGCACTGCCCAGGTGCAGTGAGCCTGTGCTAGATATTCTGGTTGGCTCTCCAGCCCCACCCTCCACCCTGCTCTCTGCCCCAGGGCTGCAGAAATGGGCTCCCTTGCCCTCTGGCTTCCGGTTGGGTTTGGCCAGTGGCAGGTGCTAGCTCTAATGCAGAGGGCAGGAGGGTACTTGTTAGTCCCTTCTCCCATCATCCTGCTGCCAAGCCATGGCCTCTTCCATCAGAGTCCCCAGCCCCTCTCAGGCTGCCTTTTCCCCTGGCTATGTCTGCACCGGTAGCTCCAGATCCAGCTCCCCCTCCCAGCCTTTGCACCCCATCATTGCTGCATCATCCTTTCTGTGGCCCTTGTCCTTCTCATACTTTGTAAACATCCCTCCATTAAACTCTGCTTGGTGGCTCCCGTCTGTTTCCTGCTGGGACCCCAATGCGCTTGAGAGTGGTTTAGGGCAGAGGCGCTGACTTGCATAGGAAGGAGGCAGGGTAAGTGAGAACGACCTCTGTGGCTTTTCTTGGGCTTCTCTCATCATCAGAGTCTGAACATTTTACATGCCGCTCTTAGTGCATTTGCTGTTCCTTTAAATTATTGAATACAGTCTAGAAATACCCGCATTCCTGTTAGCAACAGCCTCAATCCCCTGGCAGTAATCCCTCAAGGGCTAAAGAGAGAAACCTTGGCCTTTGAGCCTTTGCAGGATCCCCAGGTACACACTCTCACACTCGTCCATGTGCAGGTAAGACTGTGACCCAACACCACATACTGCCTAGCATAGTTTTGGATTTAAGTGTAACATTTTTGTTGAAATCCATTCTCTTCTCTTTCTCCAACAGAGCTGACTTTCTTTTTAGTCTGGACAGGTTTCTTCTTGATGGGAGAGATAAAGATGACTAAGACCCACTTCCTATTCTCAAGAAGCTCACAGGTCAGAGAGTCCGGTGTGTTAGGAGCTGTAAGAACAGAAAGGGTGACTCTCACATTGGCTGGAGGTAGCAGGGAAAGTTTCACATGAGAGATGTAACCCAGAATGTTATCTGAAGGGTGGGAAGAAGCTCAGCAGGTGGATACGATGAATGAGGCCATGGGAACAGCACGTGTAAAGGTATGGAAGAAAAGTCTATTGCATTCTTGTGCCGTAACCATGGCATGTGACTGGAGCTTGCAACATGTATGGGGAACTGGTGATCATCAGCCTGGAGAGTGAGGCAAAGGCCTTGTAACTGTGCTCTTCATTCAGAAAGGAGTACAAGAGCACCCGTACACCAAATTATAAATGACTAGGGGCCCAGTGCACCAATTCGTGCACCTTGAAAGGAACTGTGGGCCGTGAGGCTGCAGTGGGCACAGGGGCAGGTCTCGGCCCATCCTCCACGCCCCTGCCCGGCCCCTCCCACCATGGCCCCCAGTCCACTGTCTGCCAGAAGCCCTGCTCCTACTGCTGCTGCTCCTATGCACTGACAGCGCTGGCCCCTCTCTCACCTGCTGACAGCACGGAGAGATTGGGGCCTGAACCAGCATTGGTTGCAAGCAGGGCCAGCGCTGTCAGCAGATGCAAACACCGGCTGCTGCCCCGATCACCCCTCAGGAGCAGGGGGAGGTAGAGAAACCCTCAGGGGTGATCAGGGCCAGCAGCCACCACTCGCACCCGCTGACGGTGCCGAGCAAGCGATCAGGGTGGCTCCGTCAGACAGTGCGAGTAGGGCAATGGTGCAGGAGAGCAAAGAATTTTCAGTAACCACCAGAGGCTCTCCCCAATGACAGCAACCATCACCCGCCTTGGTCTGGCGCCCCCGCTCACCGGCTCCACCATCCCACCACCCCACCACAGTCGTCACCAGCCATGTTCCGTGCTCTGCCGCCTGCTGCCAATGTCTGCCCTGTTCTGCGCACGCCCCCTGGTGGTTAGCGCACATCATAGTGACCAATTGTTCAGTTGTTCAGTTGTTCCACCATTTGGTCTATTTGTATATGAGCCTTTTATTATAGAGGATCATATGAGCAAAGACCCATGTGCAAGGCTCTGCTCAAAGACCAAATGGCCTACCTAGCCAGTGTGGCTCAGTGGTTCAGCATCGACCTATGCACAAAGAGGTTACCGGTTCAATTCCAAGTGAGGGCACATGCCTGGGTTACAGGCTTGATCCCTGGTGGGGGGCGTGCAGGAGGCAGCCGATCAATGTTTCTCTCTCATCAGTGTTTCTCTCTCTCCCTCTCCCTTTCTCTCTCTCTAAAATCAATAAAAACATTTTTTTTTTAAGAAAAAACCAGAGAACCAAGATGGCGGCATAGGTTAACGCCGGAGTTTGCTGCTTTGAACAACTACTTCAAAAGTGAAACTAAAACACGGAACGGACATCACCCAGAACCACAGGAACGCTGGCTGAGTGGAGGTCCTACAACTAGGAGGAAAGAGAAACGCACACGGACACTCAGAGGAGGCGCAGTGGTGAAGTCAAATTCTGAGGTGCGGAGTGCTCGGAGCGGGCTGGCGGCGGAGGGCGCGGTTGTTGTTTTCAATCGGGAGGGAGTCGCAGACTCTGAGCACCAGATCCAGGGGAGTCTTTAGGGACCCAGACTCAAACGGGAGAAGCGGGACTGTCTGGCTTCGGTCAGAGCGAGTGCAGCTTTCTCTCCGAGCTTTGCAGCCGGTGCTGGGACTCAGAGAGGCAGAGCCCCTGGGGACAGGACTGAGAGCCGCCATAACTGCTCTCTCCGGCCCACCCTGTTGATCCTGTGCGACCCGCCCCGCCCAAGCCCTGCACAGAGGCCTTTGCCGGATAGCCTCAGGCAAAGGCTAGATTAGCACCTCCCTAGAGGACAGAAGTTCTCTCACTGCTGACACAGCTGATTCTCATAGCCACTTGGCCTGGAGGTCAAACCCTCCCTGGAATTAGCTACAACAATCAAGATTTAACTATAAGACTTCGAACAAAGACCACTAGGGGGTACACCAAGGAAGCATAACAAAATGCGGAGACAAAGAAACAGGACAAAATTGTCAATGGAAGATATAGAGTTCAGAACCACACTTTTAAGGTCTCTCAAGAACTGTTTAGAAGCTGTCGATAAACTTAATGAGATCTACACGAAAACTAATAAGACCCTCGATCTTATATTGGGGAACCAACGAGAAATTAAGCATACACGGACTGAAATAAAGAATATTATACAGACGCCCGACAGCAGACCAGAGGAGCGCAAGAATCAAGTCAATGATTTGAAATGCGAGGAAGCAAAAAACATCCAACCGGAAAAGCAAAATGAAAAAAGAATCCAAAAATGCGAGGATAGTGTAAGGAGCCTCTGGGACAGCTTCAAGCGTACCAACATCAGAATTATAGGGGTGCCAGAAGATGAGAGAGACCAAGATATTGAAAACCTATTTGAAGAAATAATGACAGAAAACTTCCCCCACCTGGTGAAAGAAATGGACTTACAGGTCCAAGAAGCGCGGAGAACCCCAAACAAAAGGAATCCAAAGAGGACCACACCAAGACACATCATAATTAAAATGCCAAGAGCAAAAGATAAAGAGAGAATCTTAGAAACAGCAAGAGAAAGAAACTCAGTTACCTACAAGGGAATACCCATACGACTGTCAGCTGATTTCTCAACAGAAACTTTGCAGGCCAGAAGGGAGTGGCAAGAAATATTCAAAGTGATGAATACCAAGAACCTACAACCAAGATTACTTTATCCAGCAAAGCTATCATTCAGAATTGAAGGTCAGATAAAGAGCTTCACAGATAAGGAAAAGCTAAAGGAGTTCATCACCACCAAACCAGGATTATATGAAATGCTGAAAGGTATCCTTTAAGAAGAGGAAGAGGAAGAAAAAGGTAAAGATACACATTATGAACAACAAATATGCATCTATCAACAAGTGAATCTAAGAATCAAGTGAATAAATAATCTGATGAACAGAATGAACTGGTGATTATAATAGAATCAGGGACATAGAAAGGGAATGGACTGACAAAGGGGTGTGGGAGATGTGGGAAGAGACTGGACAAAAATCGTGCACCTATGGATGAGGACAGTGGGTGGGGAGTGAGGGCGGAGGGTGGGGCGGGAACTGGGAGGAGGGGAGTTATGGGGGAAAAATAAAAGAGGAACAAATGTAATAATCTGAACAATAAAGATTTAATTAAAAAAAAAAAAAAAACCAGATGGCCTTCTTAACCAGAGGACTATATGGTCAACTCATTTCTGGGTTCAATTGTATGCTCCAGAAAAATGGAACTGAAAAGCAAGAAAACACAGGTCACAATTTCTGAAGTTGTTGAAGTAATAGATATTGTTGAGTGTACATAGTCTATGAACTAGTGTGTATCTGTGCCAGCTGGTCGGAAATAGCTCCCCAAAATGAAGATATGGATAGCTGGATGGATGGGTGATGGATGGAAGGAAGGAAGAATGAATGGGTAGATGGGTGAATAGGTAGATGTCTCATAGACAGAAAGAGGAAAAGAAACAAGGATGATACAGAATGAATAAATTCATACATAATCACAGAGCGATCGGTGAAAAACAAATAGGTGTTCCCCACGCATTCATCATTCCCCACCATCAAACTTCTAACTTCGTGACTGAGATCTGCCCATTGCCACAAAAACAAAAATAATTTGGGAATGATCAACTGAATTGGAAGCCAAGTTCAAAACTCCCAGATCCTCAAGAACACACAGTGCTGACCCAACACCCTCTCACAGAAAACCCGGGAGGGAACCAATGTGCCCGTTCCTGCCTCTTGCTGGCACCACTTCCCTGGACAATGTGGGGATCACATGCGGGGATCCTGCAAGGGACAGTGCCCCGGGGAACATCTCAGACTATAAATTCTGAGCAACATGACAACCAATGGAAGGAAACTCTTGCAACTCTGTGAGCCACACATGGCTCCAAGGAAAGTCTGGTTCAGCTTTCAGACCTGGCAATCCCTTCCTTGATGTCAGAAGGATTGTGACCGTTAAAAGACTAGCTTTTTCTTCCCTGTTTTCCCAAAGAAATGGCCCCTGAGCTGGGAAGGCTGTATTTTCCCCACCTGTGGTTTTATGTTCACGCCAAGTCAATAAACTGAAATACAGCTTTGGTTCAGATGATTGTGAAGGAGGAAAAGAGCAATTTTGCCTTCAAAGGGACAGACCTTGAAGCCAGGAAATAAGAGTTATGTTCCCGGCTGCACGAGGGGAAGGCTAGGCTGCAGGCTTCCAAGGGCCAAGCTCCCCACAAGTCCAGGGATGATGGGGGATGGCCCAGACTCTGGTGATGGTGGACACCGATCACATAAGGAAAACATCAGGTCATTTGTGGGCAGAGCAGAGGCTGGAAGGTACCTGCTGGGACCATCAGCTGAACCAGGATGCAGCTGCCTGCTGGAGCCTCCAAGAGCAGAGAAAAAGGAGCAAAACCCTGAAGAAGGAAGCGTCCGTCACACAGAAAATGGTAAGGACAGCCATGGGAAGAAGAGGGCAGGTGGCCCTCGAAATCAGGAGGCCTCCACTCAAGTCCCGTCTTGACCTCCAAGTCCCCATGTGGCTCACAGAAGTCACCCTGCCTGCCTGGGCCTCCTTGTTCTCATCCATAAAATGGACATAGTCACCTCTGTCCTGCTTAGCTCATAGGTTCCCAAGGGAGAAAGAATAGGAGCCTCCCTCGTGGTTTCAGCAAAAATCATCTTAAAAGCATGTTCTGGAACAGGCAAGCCATCCCCAATGGGATCTTGTCGTAACTGATATTCCTTGCAACTGCGCGGGCATCCAAGACAGACACCTATCTTCCTGCATAAGTCCAGCTGCATCAGCTCTACCAGGTGTCCCCATTCTAGCTTGAGCCTGGGCCTTCAGGCTGTCAGCTGTCCCAATGTCCCAGGCCCTGAGGACCATATGCGGCTTCGCCACACCCCGACACAGCCACAACCGAGACATGACAATGTTTAAGACCCACCCAATCGGATGAATCACGCCTGGATCTTCCTCCGCCCAATGCTACACAGAAAGACATTGATGGCTTTTCCTTCCCAGGGGGACCCACGTTCCCCTCCACCTGGGGAAAGTCTGCAAGATGCCAAAAGGGTTATTTTTCTAGGATTAACACACTGACAGGGAGTCGGCCATATATATTGTTGAACATGACGAGCCAAATACTTTTGTGTAATTTTTACAATAATATGAGGGAAGCTGAAAAAGAAAAGAAAAAAAAAAGCCACAGGTGTCAGGCTGGTTTTTGGGAGCACCAGCCAGCCTCCAACAACAACAGCCATTCCCATGAACCAACAACACTACCTGCAAGACAGTTGCTTGATACATGAAATGGAGCATATTACCAGGAGCTTCCTGAGAGGAAGGGGCTTTGAGAGGACACCCGTGTGAGCTTCCAGCAGCAGCCCCTGTGATGTGCCCTCCCCGGGGCTCTTGCAAAGCCAGAAAGCTCAGAGGAGATGCTGCCCCAAACCCACACTGAGGCAGAGCGATTAAGCATCAGCAGGGGACATGCAGGGTGCAAGCTGGCCGGGGTGTCTGGTTCGGGCCCCACGTGTCCGACACTGTCAGACATCCCATCCACTGGCTTCTCTGTCCACACCTGGAAACCTTGGAGTGAGGCTGGTGGGGCGAACATGAAACCAAAATCTAAAAGAGACGAGGATGAGCCCAGCCCATGTGGCTCAGTGGTTGAGCATTGACCTATGAACCAGGAGGTCATGGTTCGATTCCCGGTCAGGGCACATGCCTGGGTTGCGGGCTCATTCCCCAGGGTGGGGCATGCAGGAGGCAGCCAATCAATGATTCTCTCTCATCATTGATGTTTCTCTCTCTCTTCTCTCTCTCTCTCTCTCTCTCTCTCTCTCTCTCTCTCTCTCTCTCTCTTTCTCTTTCTCTCTCTCTCTCTCTCTCGTTCCCTCTCTGAAATCAATAAAAATATATTTTAATAAAATAAAATAAATGAGGATGAGAAAGGAAGTTCAGTGGGAAGAGAAGCCAAGGATGAAACCAGATGTGGTCTGACTTCACGTCCATGCACAGTCAGGAAAGTACCCCCACTCCTGTCCCACCCTGGGCCTGGCAGAGAGGGGTTCATCTTCTAGGGCCTCCACTGTCACTCGGCCACAGGGACCAGAGACGGGAGACTGGAGTAGGTGAGGTCATCGCTCGGAGGAGGAAGCAAAGCACCCCAGGCTCAGAATCCAGAGTAGAGGCCTGACCTCACTCCTCCACACACTGCCTTTGTCATCTTGGATCAGCCTGTCCCTGCCCTGGGCCAAGGTGTCCTCAATTCATGGGGATGTCGCAGAGATGAAGTGGGAGTGAGAATTCCCAGAAGGCAGTGGAGATCTGGAAGCTGGTGCCTGGGAGCCAAGCCCCTCCATCTTCAATCCCGCACTAAGAAGGGTCACGTGGGCAGTGGAAAAAGAACCTTGGCTGGACCCAGCCAGAGGGGAACTCCGCTCAGCAGGCCCAGCCCGCTCCCATGTCAGCTCAGAGCATAGTATCTGCCACTGGCCCACGAAGGCAGCTCCCAGCCTATAAGACCAGCAGTTCTCAAGCACATAATAAGCCAAGAAGGGGCAGCTGTGCCCTCCCAGACCCCCAAGAACGAGGTGATCGCCGGGACCCTGCCCTGGGAACTGGAGCCCCAGCTGACAGCTGCCTAGGGAGAGAGATGGACGGTACTTGCTCAGAGCTGCCAGCAGGTGCTAGAATCAAACATCTACTTAGTGGAAGGAAGGACCTCCTATGTGTCAAAGTCACCAGCCACAGGAGGATGCCTTCCCCAGACCCTCCCTGGGCATAGTCCACTCAAATTCATCCTCATGCTTACACCCTTCACACTCCCTGGGGCAAAAAGGGGTCGAAAAAAGAAGGATGTTGAAGGGGAAGGGGCTGGGGAGGGAGGAGTTGACCCAGAGCATGCCCTGCACTCAAGGAGTGCTCAGGCCAATGGAGGAGTTGAGGCAGAGCTGCCCAAGACTGGCTCAAGCTGAGAGCCATGCAGACCTGGTGCCTTGAGGAGCCAGTGAGCAGCTCTCTGGCTGCTGAGGTCATAGGAGTAAGGAGAAGAAAGGGCCATTCCAGCAGGCGCCCAGCAGGAGGCCAGTCAGGACACCTAGGGCTGGCCCCGGCCACCTCTCCCACCGTGAGATGTCACAGAGAGAAGATGGGTGCAGGGACAGGAAGCAAGATCCATCCTGGATCTCCCTCATCCTCTGTCCTCCCCACCCCATGGCGCCCCCTCTGGCTGCCCCCTGCTCCTCCACTCTGCCCTTTCTTGTCCACCTCCACCTGAGACCCTGTCTGCTTTGTCCTTCCTCCAGGGTCCCAGCGAAGTCTGTGCCTGCCCACTGAGTCACCGGGACACCTCTGGGGGCTGGGACACAGAAATGAATGGGACCCCGCCGGCCCCTGGAACTCCTGGTCTGTGGGTCCATGGGAGCCAGGGAGGGGAGGGCGCCAACGGAAGGCAGTTTCCCCCAAGAGCCAGGGCTCTGAGCAAACCATGAGGCAAACAGCAAATATTTTACCACTGGAATAAAACTGAAAATGTCCCTGGAACCCACTGTATCCAGAATTTCCAGGGGAGTTTGGTGCGAGTGAGTCACCAAGGACACAATGGCTGGTCCCGAGTGCCAGCCCAGCTGAGCTCGGTGGATATGTAAACAGAGCCCAGGGGAAAGCTGGTCCAAGCCCTCGGGGCTGCGCCTGCCCAGAGCCAAAAGGGTTGCCTCCGTCCTTTCCAAACCCACCAACTGCGGGCAGCTCCATGCTCCGCTCAGAGGCTGGACGAGGACAGAAAACCCAAAAAACAGAGCCGGCAATAAATCTCAGCCTGCTCGGACAGCGCTCTGGCGTGCCCGGGGTTCCTCCTCTCTCTAAAGGAAAAAAAAAAAAGATGCCTAACGAATAACAATCCCCAAAACAGGAGCGTGAGTAGGGAAGTCGGGTGCTCACAGACTAAATGGATGCTTGAGCCCCCTCTCCCCCAGGAAAGAAACATTGGACACGGGCCACAGGCGGAAGTTGTCCTGTTCTGTTCCCCTCACGCACCGGCACTGGGAACGAAAAGCCAGACCCCCCATGGAAAAGGTGGCTTGACTTCTAAGAACAATTTCCCCTTCACAGGCCAAGAAATTGTTCCAGAAAACGAGGATGATTATAACCGTCAGTTACCACTAAATGTCAGCCATGTGTCATCATTTAAGCCTGACAATAAACCTTCCAGAAAGAATTCCCATTTAACAGATGAGGAAACTGAGGCTCTGAAACAGTGAGTGCCTAGAGCCAGGGAGCCTCGATAGTGAGAGTGGGTGGCAGATTAACACCAAAATCCCAATCAAAGGGCCACATTCCTGCCTCTCACCCTTCCTGGCCTCAATAAATACCTGAGCTCTCAAAGTGGAAGGGCTCTAACATTGAGGAAGCACAGAATAGCACAGGCTGGTGCAAACCCTGGAGGACAGGTTAATTTAGCCCCGTGGCCATTGTAAAAATAATCATCATAATGATAACATTGTAATAATAAG
This sequence comes from Myotis daubentonii, assembly GCF_963259705.1. NCBI lineage: Eukaryota > Metazoa > Chordata > Mammalia > Chiroptera > Vespertilionidae > Myotis > Myotis daubentonii. Next base: position 73,148,022 of record NC_081851.1, on the reverse strand, counting down.
ATGCTCTTATTATTATGAAGTCTTCCTTGGTGCAACAAAAATGTAGACTTCTGGATACCCGCTTTGAGAGAGAATCCGAAACTTGATACTGAACTTTGCGGGAAGGCCGGGGAGGGTTGGGGGGCAGGAGGTAGGGGGGTAAGAGATCAACTAAAGGACTTGTATGCATGCATATAAGCATAACCAATGGACATAAGACACTGGGGGATAGGGGAGACTAGGGGACTGTCTAGGGCCGGGGGAAAAATGGACACATATGTAATACCCTTTGTAATACTTTAAGCAATAAATAAAAAAAAATTAAAAAAAAACCACAAAACTTGATACTGAACTTCGAACTCATCCTGAGGGGAAGGAAGGACCCTCCCTTCCGTTCTGACTTTCCAGGTGAACTGGGTGGGTGTAGCCTGAGTAGTGAGGACCCTGATGGCACGGGGCTGCCTGGTTTATGACCTAAGAGTCTCCCCTATTGAGCCTCTAAGAGACAGCCGGTTGGAGCGCATTTCCTGATGGACCTCCAGCTACCCCAGGGCCACGAAGGTGCAAAGCAGTGGCCAGCCCTTTCCCTCCTATGATGGCGAGAGAAAAATCGCTGTGCCTCACCTCCCCCAGGTTCCTCTGCTGTTCACCTGGCAAATGCTACACCTCCAGGCCCTGCGCTGGCCCCTCCTTTTCTGGGAAGCTTTCCCAACCTGCTTCACCCACAGGGACCCCATCAAGGCTCAAAGCCCGGCTTGCCCCAGCCCTAGGCCACCGAGTGACAGTGACTTACCCCTTCTTGGTGCAGAGCCTTGGCCCCACTTGGCACAGAGCTGGACGCACAGGGGACTGAACAAGCAAACACCTGCTAAAGGGAGGCATAGGGTGCCCCAGAGAAGCGCAGTGTCCGTGGAGTGCATTGAGCCTGTGGGCCAAGCAGTTGCTAGACGTGGCCCTTCCAGAGATGGATAGAGGGGTAACGGCTGAGCCCCCTGACTTCTGCGTGTCTCTCGGTCCTCGCTGAACTGGCCCTGGCATGACTATGGGAATCATCCACTTCATGGATTCCAACGGCCAACTAAGAGCAGAGCTGGAAAGACTCTCAGAGAACATCCGGTCAACCTCACACTGCACGTCGGGGAACAGAGGCCCCCGGTGGCAAGGGCCTCGCTGTTTACACCAGGTACTAACAGAAGACTTACTCTTGTATCACCTGCCCCCCGGGCTCTATCCTGCATGCCTGCTCAGTGCCAATGTGGCCGCAGGAACATCCATGGCCGCTTTAGTCACTGGGCATCTGTAGCTCCGGGCAACACCCAGCCCCTGCCAGCCGGTGGATCGGGCTGTGGTGAGCTGCTTGGGGCTTGGCCCAGCGCTGACTGTCGCAGCCCAGCCAGCCCCAGAGGAGAGCAGACTGCCCTCCGTAGCCAATGTCTGTCCCCTCTGGGGCACAGTCCCTCCCATGCTACCAAAGAGTTAGCTCACTCCATTCAGTAAGCCCCTCAGCACCATCAGCTCCTTGTTCTCTTAGCTCAGAGAGCGACACCATGAAACAGGAATTTCTCTGAGACTTGGGGAAACATCAGGACTTCAGATTTAGAAACCCCGAGACTGTGAAGGTAGAAAACCTTCCTGCAGCTGATGATTCCTTCCTCGGCCTGCACTTTTCCCCCAACCCCCAGCCTTGCGGCACACAGCTCCTCAATACACAGCTGCCCTCAGAGGGTCTCCTCACTGTTCAGTTCCCTGCTCATACCTTCATAAATTCAGCACATTCACTGAGCCCCCTAGGAAGGCAACATCCTAGGCCTCAAGCAGAACCTAATGGGGTAAAGGAGACAAACCAACCTGGTCACAGGTGGGGAGGCAGGAACATGTGGGCACACGTAGGGAAGAGCATGACATGCCCAGTGTACTCAGGGCATAGAGGAGCAGCGGGAGTCGGAATGAAAACAGTAGCATGAGGTGGCTCACCAAGAGTGCCTAATACCAGGCTGAGAGTCACCCACCCCACCCCTTGCAAGACAGAGGTTTGGGTAGAACTTAAACATTCTCAGAGAATGTAGAGGCTACACCAGGGCATCCTCTGGAGTCCTGGTGAGGTTGTAGATGCTTTCTGGGCCTACATGGCAAACTGCCTCAGCTTCCAGACCCTAGCTCAAGGGTCGCCTGCTCTCTGAAGCTTCTTTTTTCCTACTTCCCAGCCCTTTTCTTGACCCCCTGGACCTGCGTAGAGTGTATTATAGCACCTGTGACACTCCCTTGTGCTTGATGGTTGGTTGGTATTTCTATCTGTCCCCACACCGTAAGTCTTTTAAGTGAAAAAACCATGTCTTATTTATCTCTATCTCTAGAGCCCAGCAAAATGACTGGCGTGGCACGCTGACTCAAAGGATGCATGTATGGATGGATGGATGAATGGGTGGATGGGAGGACAGGTGGATGGATGGATGGATGGATGGATGGATGGATGGATGGATGGATGGATGGATGGGTGGATGGATGAATGGGTGGGTGGGAGGACAGGTGGATGGATGGATGGATGGATGGATGGATGGATGGATGGATGGATGGATGGGTGGATGGGAGGACAGGTGGATGGATGGATGGATGGATGGATGGATGGATGGATGGATGGATGGATGGATGGATGGATAATAGACCCTATTTTTAACAGTCAGAATCCATGTAAAAGACCCCCATTTCACAACAGTCATAGACTTCATGAACTCACCCTAAAATTACCACTTGCCGAAATTCTAAAATGGATCAAAGTATTTGACCCAATTGTCTCCATTTCCCCAGGGCCCCTTCCTCTGTCTGGCTATCCATCCCATTGGTGCCCAAAACCATTGGCAGGCTCCTCTGTAGAGCAGAGCTAGGGCGTTGGGCCCAGCTTCCCAAAGACATCATGGGAGAGGAAGAGCCACGGCTGGGTCCTGGCACCAGAACATCCTTCAGTAATTACATGGTTCCAGACAGACATAAATAGACAGATTAGCCTCTCTGCATTTTTCTCATAAAAATAACAACAGTTCCTAAGCACACTGGCATGAGTGTGGACATTAAGCATTGCAACCTGCTGTTCTTGGCAGTCGAGGGCTGGCCTTCCTTGCTGTTTCTCCCACCACCTCCTCCTCCTCGGGGCTCTTGGAGGGCTCCTCGCTGCTGGCCCTCTCTACCCCTAGCGTCCCAGAGCAGGTTGGCAGCCAAGCCCTGAGACTGGCTAAGGACTTTTATGAGCATCGTGTCCATGGTTTGCTGTTCTCTTGGCTAGGTCTTTATCGGCTTGGAGTCATTATGTAACTAGAAATCCTGCACACAGGGTGAAACAACTATATGCCCCATTCTGTACTAGAGGAAATAGAGAGAATGTTTGCTCTATCTCTGCCCCTCACCCAGAAGGAGAGCAGTCATGGGCCACTCTAAGGGACTGACCTCATAGATCCAACATGAGTTGTCTACAAACGTTCCACCTACCATTTAGGTGTAATACTCCTAGGTGGGAAGGTGCTTTCCAAGTGATATGATTTATTTTAAAAAACCACCCTAGGTCTGGAAACTGAATGAGAGACTATGACTTCCCATTTGTGATGTCCCAGTTCAAGGCTTTGTTCACTAGATCTAAAATATCATTCAATTACAAAGATCAAGTAAAGCTTTCATTGGCTACCCGTCGACTCACCCCTCAAGATATCCTGATAAATTAGACAACTATGGGATTCTGACTACTACTCTAGTCCTGCTGTCACATTCAGTAACCACAATAACCTTATTTCTGGAGGTTAAATGCTGACCTTTGGCATTTGCCACTCTGGAGTCTCATCATCCCCAGTGAAATCAAGAAAACCTTTGCATTGGCAATCTCTGCCCCCATGAACCTCTGCATTGATCAGTCATCACAAAGCTTTTCAAGGGTACTGATACTTTCATCACCAATGTATTTTTGAATGACTTTGTAAAAATACTGGTGTCTCGGTGACCCCTCCTATAAGGAGATGTGTGTGTGGGTTGCCCATGATAAACCCATTCCAACATTCCAATCTCTTTAAGCCTTTGGGTTTCTTGGTATGTAATACACGAGGGAAGATCTCACATCTCAGTTTCATTTAGTGCAGGCCACCGTTGAGTCCAGAATTAAGTCCAAAAAAAAAAAAAAAGGCAAACTGATGGAATCACTCCAAACAAGCTAACATATTAAATCAAGAATCTCTGGTAACTACACACATCTTCATCAGTGTGGCCCAATCCATCATTACATAGCTTGTTCTCTAATCTATTACCTTTTAATTCTCTTGCGGTGTATGCTTTCTCCTCCTGGGACGTACTTCATTCTCTTCCCTCTTAGGCCTGCTAAGATCTGCCTCAGTTATGGATCGGGAGGCAATGAAGGGAGCATGGATTGGTGAAAATATGCCATAAGGAGATTCAGCACTACATGGCCTTCAATCAATGGATAGAAGCCCCCTCAGACAGTGGTGGTGAAGGCTGCTTCCAATGGCCACGCAGGCACAGAGAGATTTAGGGAGTGGGTCAAATCTGAGTCAGCTGGATCTACCCCAATGTCCCCATACCAATGCTCAGATCACACTCTTTCTTCTACAATGTCCTTACTTTCCCATAAGAAAGCGGGTGCCGCCGTGAATTAGATTGTGCTATTATCTGCAACCTCACGACCAAACTTCATGATACATTAAGCTAAAAGGCAGTTAAAAAGCAATTCGTTGAGGGCAGTTACAGAAGCACTTGGATTCAACCATGACTTGAGCTGATAAGGAAAAACTGTGAGATCATTCATGTCTTTCTTTACAGTGCAATCAGAAACAGCCAGCCAGCCCCACCCCAAGCAATGCTCACACTCACATTTCCACCGTATCATTCTGCAGCAGCAGCCATTTAAATTGCCAAATCCTTGTCTAGGTATATCAAGCAGGAAGCTGCTTCAGACGAAAATGTAGATGTTTGCAAAACTGTTACAAGGACTAAAAGAAATAAGATCAGGAAAGACCACCGTCAGCCCTCACATATGCCACTAGCTTTCGGAGTCAGGAAGTCGTAGGATTCACGGGAAACCACAAAAGATGAGCTGGGCAGGAAAGTGCCCAAAAGTCTTCCCTCTGTCTAGGTCTGATGGAGCAAAAGATGAGTCAACTTTCCATTCTCTTTATGAGTTTTCTACCGAAAAATTAGCAATACAGTTAGGAATCTGCGCAAAGATACTAAGCTTTGAGTATATATAATCGTATATACTCAAAACTATTGTCTTATAAACTTTAGAAAAGCAAAAACAAAAATGAATGGATGTCATTATCTCCAGCTACTTTGGGTCTTGGAATTAGGAAGGGCTCAACTTTCTTAAATCTCAAAGTTCTTTGTCACCTGCTCGTTGGACTTTGGTTTTTGTTTTTAATTTTTTCCCTTTGGCGCCATGACTGGCTTGTCCACGTTCTGGGATTTCCAGCCGCTTCTCCAGCCTTCCTTCTACCAAGGCCATCACTTTCCTAGAGAAAAGCTTTTCTTTCTGACAATCACGTTCTGAAAACCCTGCACAATAAACATGTCTGACTCCCAAACCACATTCTTGCTGTCAGAAATGGCCCCTGAAGGGAGGCATTCCCCAAGGGGCTCCCGTCAAGTCACTGACCGGCTTCCCCAGACACTGTAACTCATGCCAGCAGGTCCCACTGTGACCTGCGAGTCTCCTCATGTCCTGATTCTCAGACAGGACCCTGGGATTTCCAATGACAGGGCAAGATATAGAAATAATCACCCACAGAGTAGAATGTGTTCAATGTGGAAAGACCTGGGAGTCCCCAGAAAGGCTGGCGGCTCTCCTGAGTGATGACCGAGCCATGCCCCAAGAGAGACATGATTGGCACTGCTAGTCACACCTTGGTGCTGTTTAAGGTGCCAGGCTGGTTGGCACCTTAAACAGCTGGGATTTCCTCTTTTGTTAACCCCAGCCAATGAAAAAGCATGAAGCCTTTTTAGAAGCCTTTTCACACTTGGTCAATCCAAGATCGACTGTGCTATTGGCGGGGGCGGCGGGAGGGGAGCGGATGGCGGGGGTGCAGAGGGCGAGCATACACAGAATGGCATACACAGCGATGTGGCCACCAGCCAGGGACCTCCAGAACCCAGCCCACTCCTTCTTGGCACTCACAGTAGGGGAAGGCCAGGTTTCCTCAGCAAAGCAAAGTCCAGACCTCTCTGGCTGAGAGCCCTTGAAACCTCCAGGCTCAATGGCTATTTAACAGGTGTTGAGTGTGGGGTCAAGCAATCAAAGGCCAGGGAGGAGAGGAGGGAGCTGGTTAAGGAATGGCCTGAGAGAGAAGGGACATCTCCCCCACCATCCAGATCTCTGGACTCTGATGATGGAAGGCGCAAACATGGCCCCTCACTGGTGTAGGGGAAGGAGCACAGATCTGGAACCAGAGTTGCCTCCTCTCAACTGGGTGACTCCAAGCAAGGTCTTTGAATGTTGTGGTCCATGTCGTGGTGGAGGACAGCAGTTAGTCCCCTGCTGATTAAATGGTGCTTAGGTTCCTGCCTCTAGAGTCAAGGCTATAATTCTCATGAGTAATGGATGCAAGAGTCTCTGGCTGGTGAGGTGCTCCCTCTCACTCCCCACCCCACACACCCCAGCAGCACACACTGAGCCCAGGGCCAGGCATAGGAATCTCTCCATCAGTTGACCTTGGATTGACCAAGTGAGAAAAGACTTCTAAAAAGGCTTCGTGCCCTGACTGGTTTGGCTCAGTGGATAGAGCGTCAGCCTGTGGACTGGGAGGTCCCAGGTTCGATTCCGGTCAGGGGCATGTGCCTCGGTTGCGGGCACATCCCCAGTGGGAGGTGTGCAGGAGGCAGCTGATCGATATTTCTAACTCTCTATCCCTCTCCCTTCCTCTCTGTAAAAAATCAATAAAATATATTTTAAAAAATAAATAGATAAAAATAAAATAAAAAGGCTTTGTGCTCTTTCATCGGCTGGTGGGTTAACAGCAGAGGAATTCCCAGGACCCTGAGCTCTAAATCACCTCTGAAATGAGACAGTTGCTTTCCTTGACTATGTTCTGCTGATGGGTTTTCTCTGGACCAGAGAACAGGGCCTACACCTTCTTCTGCTCCACCCTGCTAGTCAAGGACAGGCCCAGACACTAACAGGGTGCTTGGTGAAGCCCAGGATGGATGGGCAGACACAGACAGATGGATGAGAAGGGGGCCTCACTCTGCAGATCCTTCCTTGGCCTGTCCTGGATTTTCCTTTCCTATTCTTCATCTCCAAGCTTTTACTTTGCAGAGAAATGTATGGGTAATCTCAGAGCCCCACCGACTTCCCCGGAGACATTCAGCTCACTCCTTCACCATTAATCTCCAGGAGGCTGGCTCCCCAAGTGGCTCCATTTCCAGTTTTATCAGCAACAAAAATAGACTCTTGCAAACATTCCAGTCCTTGGGTCCTCCATTCACAGGCTTTGTCCAGCCCTGGCTGAGGTTCCTCTCTCTGAGCTCACTCAGAGCACCATGGCTGCTCGGGCACAGCCAGCTGGTTGACACTGTGGCTGGATTCAACACGGCATGTTCCTCCTTCAGGCCTTTCCAGTGGCCCTTGGACACGAAACTATTCAGAGACACTGATGCCGTCTAGCCCAGCACCTTAAACAGCAAGCAAGGTGTAGACCACCGATGCCAATCATGTCCCTCTTGGGGCGTGACTCGGTCATCACTTAGGAGAGCTGCCATCCTCTCTGGGGACTCCGAGGTCTTTCCACATTTCATACATTCTACTCTGCGGGTGATTATTTCCATATCTTGCCCTGTCATTGGAGTAGAAGCTTCCATAGGGTAGGAATGAGGTCTGATTCCACTCCAGGACCTTGCCAGAAAATATAACCAACATTCCTTCTATATGATTCTTATTATAAGATCCCTCAAGCCAACAGAAATATTTCTGACAGGGCTGACCAAAAAATATGCACTCATGCTATTGGTTCTATAAACTCGTGGTGAGTTGGGCCAGGTGGTCCAGAGCTGTTTATCCAGGCTGTTTTGCTTGGCCATCGCCTTTCACATCACCTCCCATTTGTCCTGAACTGAACATCACCGTTGTGTCCTCTGCTTGCAATGAGAACTGAGATAAGAGAGCCATGTGGGAGACACTCTGACTTATTTATGGAAGATACATTGTCCAATACTTGACACAGTATCCCATTCTTCTTTAAGGTTTTTCCTAAGTATCTTATAGGTACTATCATATCTATAACATCATATAGATAGTATCTTAAAGCTTATTGCTATCTTATATGTATTGTTACTGGTCAGATTCCTCTATTTACTTTGGCCAATAAGATACTCCTGCCATCATCATTCAAAGACACAACCTGAGAAGCTCCTACTTGACACATGCTCCCATGATGCATCAGGAGAAAGAGGATAAATCATGTATTGGCTCTTAAATAGCAATGTGCCATCCAATTTGGGAGATATATGAGAGTGAGGACAGGAGCTAAGCGTAATAAACATTATACAATCTTTTTAAATACTTACGTATTGACTAACATTAATTGACTAAAATTAATTTTATTAATAGACCATAAAATTGTTCTTACCAAAAACTAATTTCAAAAATAAAATTCTTTCCAAAACTATATTATATATACATGCATCAAATCAAAAATATCTTCTGTATCATAATAATCTGGACATTAAAAATAATGTAAACAACATAATTTACTCCTGGTGCATATTCACTTATTTTTAAATATTCTTTTTATTGATTTCAGAGAGGAAGAGAGAGGGAGAAAGAGAGAAACATCAATGATGAGAGAGAATCATCGATAGGCTGCCTTCTGCACAACCCCTACTGGGGATCGAGCCTGAAACCCAGGCATGTGTCATGTCTGAAAATCCAACCATGACCTCCTGGTTCATAGGTTGATGCTCAACCACTGAGCCACACCAGCTGGGCCATATTTGCATATTTTAATTCATTTCTTAGACATATCACTCTTTAATATTGTATCACTGAATTTTTTTGAAGAATGTAAAATTTTTAATATCACCTAATTATTTTAGATTTTTAAATAAAATTGCCTGAAGTTTTCTTCAGAGTGCCAAGTTGTGACTAATAAATTTCAAGTTGTTGACTTTTTCAATTGACCCTTCTTTGTATACCACAATTCTCTAACTAAGAAAACATTCTGCCGCCTGCTGCCCAGATATCTGGGAAGCTTGGAGAAATTTGGCTAAGGGGAGGATATTGTCAATTTCAATTACTTTTTGTACTGAAATGAGTAAATATGTCACTTTAAATATCTTCACAAATTCTTTCCTTTTGCTCAGAGCAGTTTTTTGACAAAACATGTCAAATAAGTTGTCTCTATTCATGATTCTTTCGAATGGTTCACAAGTCTTAGATGCTACAAAATCATAAGCCTACTCAATTTTGTTCCATTGCAGGGCAGAATATACATTCACTTTGTTACCATCACCAGACTCCTCCCATACACCAAGATATCCCAGACACTCTTACAGAATTTGAATGTTAAATGTTGCACACCATTTGAGCTCTGACTATTTTATTATTTCAACTCCTCCCTTGCTTTCAGCAAAAACTCTTCTTTGCTTTGGTAGAGATAAAGCATGCAGCCTTTGTTCTCAATCATGGCAATTCACTAAAGGCTTCAAAAACAATGCCAGAGGGTGAGCCATTCATTTAATTTTGATTAAATATTTCCAGCTGGTTTTGAACAAAATGAACCAACACTTAGAGGAATTGTTTACCCCAAAATCTCAGCAACACGGAAGGACGCTTAAGTTGATTCACAAGACAGTTCTTTAAAAGTTCAAAGATTCCTAAAATCTGAAGAAGAAGAAGCAGCAGCGAAAGGAGAAAGTACATACCACCATGCTGAATTCGTACCTTGTACTCAAAAATCAGTTTTGCCACAAGAAAGTTTGGAGTTAAGCTTTTCTGAGTAAATATATACACAATCATTTAATTTTTGGAACTACGGCTTCTCATTCAACTGATAGAGCAACATGGTTGTTAATTATGTGTGCACCCAACCAACTCCAAGTACATTCCTGGTCTATAAACCCTGTGTCCCACCACTGTGTGTGTGTTTTTATCGTCACGGCAAAAAGTAAAACCCTTCAATGTTCAGCTTCTGAACAACTTACATTTGCATGCATCTCCAGCTGTTTTATCTTTGACAGAATTAACTTCCAAAAGCTTTACTTTGACTCCGTAAGTTGGGTGAAAAATTGAACCAGTGTTAAAATTAACTTCATGGGCATTCTACGTGCCGCATCTTGGGACACTGATAAAATGCTGGCCTCATACAGCGTTTTGAGAAGTTATTCTTCTGTCTGTGGAGCCAACACACCCACATCTATCAATTCACTTTTCATCCAAGCCCAGGAAAATGAGAGAATCAACTTAGTAGAACAGCCATTTGGTCTAAATGAGTAATAAAATGACCATGTAAACACACCTTTTGTAGCTATTAATCCTAATTATCTTTGGGCACAGACTTAACTACAGACTTCTGAGATGCTGATGCCGCTTCAACAGACACATTGTGTTTTCTGGTTCCCATGTAGTCAGTGGTGTTTCTACAGCCACGGTCTCAACAAACACCTTTTGCAACTTACACATTAATCATAACTTTCTTGAGAGAGGAAAAACTCAGTACTTAATTTTGTCTGAGGCGTGCATTTGGGGTTTTTAGCTCACTGTGACAGAGAAAGTATGTCACAACAAAAAGTTATTTCAAGCATAACCATGCGTTAAAGTAAACAGTTAATAACTGACACCAAACATACATGGGGTGAACAAAACCATTCTTGAAAGAGTACCCAGATTTATTCTTGTTCGCTGTTCAGAATTTCTCGGCCTCTGCTGCCTACACATGACACACATCTCTCACATATCATTTCCCTCATTTTCCAGCCCCAGTGATTTGTGGCCTGCCAGACTCGGTCTATCTCACAGGCAGAGGCGTTTGCCATAGCATCACTGGCTGGTGTACCAAATGAATCTCCCCATCACCGCCCCAAGACCAGGAGTTCCATCGCGCTTTGTTATATCACGAAGCAAAAGTATCCTGCCTGGTGGGGGAGGTTGGGGGTTAATGGGGGGGATGAGGACACATTTGTAATACCTTAACTAATAATAATAATAATAAAAATGTATCCTGCTTGCTGCCCTAAAAAGATAGGTATGACTTATGTTTGTCTGGAAAGGAAGCTGAGTAAATGGAAGTATACTAAAGCAAGGAGTCTACGTTGCCCTGGCCGGTGTGCTCAGTGGTTAGAATGTCAGCTCGCAGTATTCCAGGATGGGTTTGTGAGCCAATGGATGTGCCCACATTGGGCAAGATCCCTCTAGAAGAGTGATTATATCACTGAGGCAGGTTGGTGTGGGGTTATTTTTTTCCCCACTCAAAAACATACCATAAATATTTTCTTTCCAATTGATTTGAAGATACTATCGTTTTTTATGACTACATAGTTTCCCTCTATAGCAGTGGTTCTCAACCTTCCTCATGCCGTGACCCTTTAAAACAGTTCCTCATGTTGTGGTGACCCCCAACCATAAAGTTATTTTCGTTGCTACTTCATAACTGTAATTTTGCTACTGTTATGAATCGTAATGTAAATATCTGGTATGCAGGATATATTTTCATTGTTACAAATTGAACATAATTAAAGCATAGTGACTAATCACAAAAACAATATGTAATTATATGTGTGTTTTCCGATGGTCTTAGGTGACACCTGTGAAAGGGTCGTTCGATCCCAAAGGGGTCACGACCCACAGGTTGAGAACCGCTGATTTAGTGTATAAGCCATACTCCGTTAACTGGCCCCTTCATAATGGACATTTAGGGGTTTTTCCATTAATCAGGAATTAACGAATGTTCTAGCACATTCGCATACAGCTTTCCCCACTTGGCCAGTTTCCTTCCTACAGTAAATTTTTCAAAGCAGGATCAATGGGTTAAAGGATATGAACATTTTATGGTTTGATACTTGTCATCAAACTGCCTTACAAAGAGGCTATACTAATTTATACCCTTTTGAACTAAGCATTTCTCAAGATCTTGACTAATACTGTTATTTTTTTTAATATTTTTACTTCTTTTTAGAGAGAGAGGAAGTGAGGGAGAGAAACATCAATGGGAGGGCAGGACATCAATCAGCTGGCTCCTGCACGCCCCCTACTGGGGATCAACCTGCAACCCAGGCTTGTGCCTTGACCAGGAATCAAACCAGCAACCTCTTGGTGCACAGGATGACACGCAACCAGCGGAGCCACACCGGCCAGAGCAATACTGTTATTTTTTTAGCCAATCTGTTTACCTTCACCAATAGGCAGAACACAATATCTAAATTTTTAATTAATAGTTTTCATCATTAACAAGCTTGAACATCTTTTTTAGTGTCCTGACCACTTTGTTTCTTCCTTTCGAAAACTGCCTATTCTGTTTATCTGTCCATTTGTCCAGGTGGGTTGCTTTTCTTTCTCCTTTGGCTTTGTAAGGGCTTTGTGTATATTGGGCTTATTAATCCTACCAGAAGTGCTGCAAATATCTCTCCTAGGGTGTCGTCTGGCTTTAAATCTTAACCTGATTTTCACAAGGCAGATGCTTCTTAGTTTTAAGTGAAGCTTACATAGCAGGAAACCATAGAGGATTTTTCTGATTAAACAGTTAAATATTTTAGAACCATATGCTCCTCAACAGCCCACAGATAATGCCACCTTTCCTCCAGGAGCAATGATGTAGGTGCTAAAGAGAATAAACATGAATTAAATGTCTTCTGAAGGCACTGTGCCTCTTGCCTCTATACCAGTGGTTCCCAACCTTTTTTGGCCATCCCCCACCTAAGCATCTCTAAATTCCTGAATCCCCCCTGTGACATATAATTCTTATTATTCATAAAGTGAACTCCTATTCACATGGAGGAAGCCTAAAAGGCCATTAACTTGGTCTAAACAAGCTTCCAAAGAACATGGCATCCGTGAAAGAGAAAAATAAAAGAACGAAAGGACAGTTGAAGTACTGAGGAAGAAATTACTAAGAAATTGTTTAAAAAATAATAATAATATGAGTTGATATGAAAATAGCAAATAAAGTTTCAAAATATATAATAGAGAACTGATATGCATAAATATGTCACAATATATATTTACATACTGTATATGAGGCCCCTAGAACCATAAGAAATGCAAAAAAATCAGTTAATAACTCATTCTCAAATTGCCCCCTTAAAAAATCTAATTGCCCGCCCCCCATGGGGCATGTGCCCCACATTGGGAACTACTGCTCTATACTCTTTCCCTTCCCAGCTTCTTCCCCTTGACTCCCAGCCCTCACTGAGGCCTGATCAAAAGCATCTGCATGGTCATCCCTTTCCAAGGCTTCTGCTTTTTAAAGGTGATATATATATATTTGAAAGTTTAGTCTTCTCATTGGACCTGAGCTCTCTGCCTTCGTGCATTTGTTTGAATAATCTTGAAGAACCACCAAGCCTCAGCACAGGTTGGCTTGTGTTGGACGGAAAACCCATTGAAGTGCCTCTCTGGTTGACAGTGAGCCTGCCCTGTCCCATCCCAAAAGGAGAGGAAAGACAGGAAGATGGAGCGGCAGACAGATCGGCAAGGGGAGAGCCCATGGCCGGGCTCTGCCAGCTCAAGGTCTTGCCCCGGCTCATCATGACTGCGGTTGAAATGGAGACTGTCATCTGTGAACAGGCCTGGCCTTCTACTGACAAAACCCAATCATTGCCAAACCTCAAGGCCTCCAAGTGCACTGTGGCAAGAGTCTGCTCAAGGCAATGACTTCACCAGTGGAGGGTAGAGCCAAGAACCAAACTACTTTGTTTTCTGCTGTTTATTTTAAAATCACAATTATGTTCTCTCTTCTTTCATGGACATCAAACATGTAGGAACATTGTGCAGGGACTTCGGGGGGAACTGGTCATTGGCAAGAGCACAGAGGAGATTGCAGGCAGGTGCTCGGAGCAGTATATCCATGGCAGCTGTTCAAAGGGCTGACCACACTTGGCTAGAGTTGCTGTCCAACAAGTGTGTCTAGTTCCAAGGCTGTGGTCATCTGGGAAAAGTCACAGGGCACATGGTTCCCCAGCCCTCTGAATAGTACTTCCCCTGTTTCATCCTCCGGAGGAAACCACTTATCTTCAAGATCAAGAGGTGGGGTTGAGACCTAGCTGGTTTGGCTCAGTGCATAGAGCATTGGCCTGCAGACTGAAGGGTCCCAGGTTTGATTCCATTCAAGGGCACATGCCCGGATTGCAGGCTTGATCCCCAGTCAGGGGCATGCAGGAGGCAGCTGATGATTCTCTCATCATTGATGTTTCTTTCTCTCTCCCTCTGCCTTCCTCTCTGAAATCAATAGAAATATATATTTTTTAAAAGAGGTGGGGTTGACATCTTCCTTGATCTCAGGCTCTTGAAGAAAGATACTTCTCCACTCTGTGCAAATCCTGACTCTTTGGAGGATCATACCTTCAAGCAATCTGCCCATTACCACTCCCCATCACTGCTAATTTATCAAAATCTCCAGTGTTAGGTGAACAATCATCTTCACCAACCAAAGACATCTCCCTAGGTGTCATCAACATCTACAAGATGACACAGCCAACACACGGAGGCTTAGGGGAGACTCCACGTAGAAGAAATGAGTGGTGGGCAGGCAAAGACAGCAGAGTCTACAAGACAGAAGAATCGATCTTCCTGTGTGATGGCAGGGATGGCTCTTCAGGGGGCATGGCAGAATGAAGGCTGGCATGCATTCATAGAAATGCATTCTTCAATGGCTGTGGACCCCCAGAGTCAAGGATATACAAGAACGTTTGTACTGGATCCTGGCTTTCTCCCAAATCACTGGTAATGACTTTTCCAACTCTCATTAGTTTTCTCCCACTTCGTGAACCATTTTGAGCCAGTTAGAGGAGCTGTTGAAATGGCTTTAGGAAGGACCTATTCTTCTTTTCATATAAGATTCCTGGTGAATTCATTTATACCATTGGTGCAAGCCTCTGTCGAATTCAATATTCCTTCTTCTAATTTGTCCAAAACTAAGAACACTCATTTTTTTATCCCAGTTCAGTTTCTCTACATGCCTATCACCAGCAGTAGCTTCTGGCATTCTTTGGCAGTCACTATTTTTCACATAGAAACCAAGTTTTTAAACATCTCGAAAGAAGTGTCTTACACCTTACATGTGGTGTCCATGATGATAAATAGAGGACATGAGAACTGTCCTAAGATGTTCCAGGCAACCTGTTGGGTACTAACGTTCTACAGTAGAGACATCTGTTCATTTTGCCACCTGGCATCTTTTCATCCTTCTACTCTCACCTACTCTTAGATCTTGGGTTTTGGTGGGCCACATTTCATAATCAGCCTGTATTCTAAGTTTTAAGCTTAAGCCAATCAGAAAACCACATCCCTGGCCACAGTGATTGATTTGAGGAAAGATACAAGGCCCCCTATGAACTGGAGAGAGGCAATGAGATCTTGACTAGAGATTCTAGGAAGAGACTGCTGCCATTTCTTGCTGAACTTGCACCTAAGGGAATATGCAGTTGGGAGCTAAGGCAGGCATTTAGTATCCTGAGGGAGGGATCCCGCTTCCACAGGGAGTCAGCCCAAAGGAAGCAGAGTCGAGAGAGATGGGGAGAAAGAGATGAGAAAGATCCCAGATCCTGGTGATATTGTTTGAGTGAAGTCCTACCTGAAGATAAGCCTGAAACCAGCCCGGCCTCTGCTCTTTTCAGAGAAGTGGGCTGGTAAGTTCTCTTTTAGCTAACGTTAGTTTGGGTGATAATTTCTGTCCCTGAAAAGCAAAACAGCTCAAATGAATACAACCCTAGCATAGCTTAATCTCATTTCACACTTCCCCAGTCCACGGGAGATACCTGGTCACATCAACAACAACAGTATGGTGGCTCTTAGCTTCCACCTGCACCAAACCTACAGGGACTCAGCACCCCCACCCCAAGGCTCCCTCAGTTATTTCTTGGTTTCCTCAGTGGGTACCTCAGATGTGTTCAGGAAGAGTTCTGGTCATGCTCTTTATAACGTACTCTTTCAAATGACTGTGGCCAGAAGGTTGGGATAAATCAATTGACCTCATTATGATCATTAGCAAAGGTGGAAGAAGAGTGAGTACAGTTGGTAGCTTCCCCTAAGGCCACTCAATTAACATGGGGGAGAGGCCTTCTGTGAAGAAGGGAGAACCCTTATCAGAAGAACTAGGGAAGGAGAGCTGGGCAGACAAAACAATAGGGGCCCACCATGGATAACGAGAGCCATCATCACCAACTGATGAGAAAACCGAGGCCTAGGGGAGGGGAAACGTGCGCCCACCGTCACTGGGGGAGGAAGTTGCGAAGCTGAAAATCAAGTCCTGGGGGCCAGGGCGCTTCCCCTGCTCACCCACTGCCTTTGCTGGCGACCTGGGCACACTTCAGAAAGAGCCAGGAATACTCACAAGCTCACATGCCTGCTCTTTCCAGTCGTTCGTCAAGTTTACGTGCATTCTTTTTTAAAAAATATATATATTTTTATTGATTTCAGAGAGGAAAGGAGAGGGAGAGAGAGATAGAAACATCAGTGATGAGAGAGAATCATCGACTGGCTGCCTCCTGCCCACAACCTGGGGCATGTGCCCTGACTGGGAATCAACCCAGTGACCTCTTGGTTCCTGGGTCAATGCTCAACTGCTGAGCCACACCAGCTGGGCTAAGTGCATTCTTGAACAATGGAGCAAAGACATGATCTCTTTAGCAACCCAACATCCCCCCAACATGAGCGCCTGGCTCCCAGGCTCCCCAGGCTGGAAACTGCCATAGGCCTGGGTCTCAACCCATTGCAGCCTCCTCCCCTGGAACACAGCCATTTCATGGAGTTAAAATGGGATCCTTTGGCCCCTGGCGTGATCCAAATACTTCCTGACACACCCCCACTATAGCCATCCTCTGTGCCTCGAATGTCCTGCAATTCTCTTACATGTTGTATATAAATTCCCTTGGTCATTTAGACTTTCTCCCTTCATCCCAGAATTCCTTTACCTATTTCTATGATTTTTCTTCTTTAAACCAAACTCCAGCCCAACCTTCAAACCTCAACAGTAAGAAGCCTGAATTGGAAGCAGGAGACCGGGGGGCAGGAGCCAACCCTGGGAGGGCTTGCCTTGGTGACCTTGAACGAGTTCCTTCCCCTCTTGGGCTTTAGTTTGCCCTTCCAAATGCCATAGCACACAAGTGCCAACGCTTCCTCCATCCTCTGACTCACTGTAAGCGTGAAAGGTGCCCTCGCTGCCCCTTCCCCAACCCCGATCCTAAAACGCCTAATTCTCCCGCTGAAATCTGTTCCCAAGCTAGACCTGAGTGATGGGAAGAGGTGTTCTTGGCCCCAGGCACATGGGAGTCCGAGGCTGTTTCTTTTTAAATGTGAACTGAGTGACTCCTCAGATTTGGGGGCTGAGGAGCAAAGAGAAAGAGGATATAAGAGAAGTGTCAGGGCTGATTGCCAAAAATGTTCCCCACTCCCAATTTCTTTAGCTGGGAAACTCTCTAGGGGGAGAGGACCACATGGTCTTGATTTATTACAGCTTCACTCATCAGCTGGTATCCTTTCAGGTGCAGTGGACGGCCATCGGGTCAGAGCCTTCTCAGAGCCCCCTCCCCTCCATCCGGGGCTGGCCAGTGGCCAGGAGAGAGGCCCTGAAGCAGGAGCCTGTGAGCCCCAGGGAGCTGCTCCTGCTGGGTCGCATCCCCCTGAGCCAGAAAGCTCTGCAGAGGATCACACATGACCAGATGTGGTGACACGTGGAATCAAAACCTTGAGTCTGGGCCCAAGAGTGGCGGACACATGTGTCCATGGATACGGATGACAACATGGACAGCACCATACACACACACACACCAAATGGGTGTCACCTCCCCAGTACTGGCGCACACGCACACACACACACACACACACACACACACACACACGCAACAGTCCCTGGGTGCTGGAGAGGCACGTCCCTGCAAGTGTGGTCTGTCTGCAGCTGGGACACCTCTGACTTCCCGCCACCTGTGAGTGGGGTGCTGAACCTGTGCATGGACATGGATGGACACACACACACACACACACACACACACACACACACACACACTCACACTCCTGAGAAGTCCATCATCACGAAAAGTCATTTCAGTTAATGTCCTTCTTCCCACTTCCCAACCCAGGTGCAGAGTTAAAGCAGGCACATCTGTTCCCCGCAACACGGCTGCCTGCAAGGGGCGGGGCCTCGACTCACTGACACCCTCGGCTGTGACAGAGCCTTGCAGCTGGCACCCAGGCTGCAGGTATGTGTCTGGAATGACAAACCCGGGCCCTTAAACACCAAAGCCCTGAGGCACACAGACAAATGTCGCTGAGAGCTGCGGCTAGTTCCATCTGGAGTGAGCTATTGGGGGTCAGCAAAGAGCTGTGGGACGTAAAAGGAGCGGCTGGGGCCCAGTGGCTCCTGGGGGCTCCTCTCTCCGCTGGTGGCTTGTTTCTAAGTATCACCCTAACGCCAGCAACGGCATCAACCCAGCCAGAGCCCCGCATCGAGATGAATTTTCCCACAAAGGGTCCTCATGAGACCGTCCTTTCCAGGGAGTGGATCGGGGCCACGTGTCCGGGTTCCTGAGCCACGCCCTGCCTGAGCCCTGAGCGTGGCTTCTTTGCCAGACAGGAGTGCCTGCAGCCCAGGTGCTGTCTGCACACGGCCACTCGCAGGCTGAACACCAGCTCACCGGCCCTGTCCTGGGCTCTGCCTGGCTGGCGAGGATGCCGGGAGCTTCAGCCCCTAACCAGCACGGCTGGCCGGGGAGACCACTGTGGGTGCAAAGGCCAACCTCCCAGGGCATCCCCTGGGGACAGGCCCCACCCCCGCCTCGGAGAGAGGGGCTCAATGCTGACAGGGATGCTGAGGTCCATTGTATGACTGGGAAACATACCAATGGCAACAAAGAAAAGAGTCAAACCCAGCAGCCGGCAGTTGCCCAGACCAGAAAGTTCTAGAACATACTGCTGGCTAGTCAGAAAGGGCCCACTGCTTCCCAAAACTCCTCCCAGCTACAGGCACTTTCAGGAAAACCCCAGGGTGCGATTCACAGATGATGACTCTGGAAGGGGGTTTAATCCAATACCTCATTTTCCAAATGAAAAACCGAGGCCCAGAGAGACAACAGGCCGGTCCAAAGCAAGCGGAGCTGGTGCGGGAAGCCAGGCTCTTACAGCAGTTGAGGATGCAGGCCGTGGAGACAGGTGGGCCTGAGTGCCATCCGGATGCCACTGTGGCCCAGGGTCCACGCCGGCTTCTCTGGGACAGCATCTGGCTGGTAGTGAAGACCGCCACCATCCCACAGAGGGGGGTGAGCTCTAGAGGAGACACTACACAAGAGCCCAGCACACAGCCAGAGCTTAATAAGTGCCAAGTGCTTTCCCTTGTTGCTCTGAGCACAGCTTCCCGACCACTTGACTGGATGGTACTCTGGAGACCTGGCCCAGACTGAAAAGGTTGCCCCAATGGACGAGGGCTCGTCAGCTCAGCGCCCAAGGCCAGGCCCAGGTGGAGCCCAAGCTTCCAGGGCCTAGAGAGCCACTCCCTCCAGTTAGGGCCCAGAGCCTCCTCACCTGCCCTGGTGCTCCCATCCTGTCACAGCAGTTCCAAGGGAGCAGGCGCCTCCTGCCGGGTGGCCCTCTCTGAGTGAAGGCGGGGCAATGCTGATTCACAGGGCCATGCAGCCCCAGGTGCGGCTGAGCAGTTGGCCAGGGCCCTGATGTCTGCAGATCCTGAGCCAGGGGGGCACTCTCCAGGCTTTACGGCCCCAGAAGGCCGTACCCAGGGGCAGTTCCAGGGTATTGGGGGGTATCACACCTGCCAGGTCTATACCACTTCTCAGGGTCCAAGATGGTCCCTGTGTACCTTCTCAGCTCAGAGCGTAATGAGCCATCTCTCAAGCTGGAGACTCTGATACAGGACCTAGCACAGGATGGCCCCTGGCCAAGGATCACACTAGGAACTTCTCCAGTGGATAAGGAAGGAAAGAGGTGGCTTTGAGGTCCTTTCCAGACCCAGGGGTCCGCGAGGCCACCAGCGGATTAGAGTTCAACTCCATCAAAGGTTCAGGGCACGGGTGGACAACCCCAAACATCACACAGTAAGAAGCTGGTTGCTTTTATGAAGGTCAGAAAGGATACCGCCTACACCAGGTATGTCCAACAACTTAGCTGTCACTCCCCAGCCGGGAAAATCCAAACTAACATGCCAGGCCTCCCTCCCCACCCAGAAGTTGGAAACTCACTGGCCACGTGAGCGTCTGCACTGACCCAGTGAGGGAAGTAGGCCACCCAGTGGGGGGCTCCCTGTGATTGGCGCCTGCAGTGAAGCATTGCTGGCTAAGCCTCCCCGGACACACACGTCTCCACACCATTAACGAGCAGAGATTTCCCAGGCTGGTCCTCACCGGGCTCGTTGGGCAGGAGGAAGGCAGCTTTCCCTGGACAAAGAAAGTCACTTTGTCCCGGAACTTGCCAGAGCCAAAGTGGGCCAGGTCTCTTCTCTGAGTCCTCAGACCTCCGTGCCGGAGTGGTGAGGCAAGCAGGGACACTGGGGGCCACTCTAGTCCAAGCCCCATCCAGGGTCCTGACCCTGGAGCCTCTGCCACAGGCCTGGGGACCACTGAGTCAACACAGCCAGTGCCCGGGGCTCGTGAGGGATGGCAGGCAAGAGCGTTCTTCCCCGTGTTGAAATCTGCCTTCCTGTTTTCCCCACCACACCCTCACTCACTCCACAAATACACATTAATCATGGGCCGTGAAGTGAGCAGATGGTCCCTGCCCAAGTAGACTTGGAAGAGGACAATTCGGCCCTCCTGAACCCCCAGCTGCCGGTCCCCCGCCTCCCCTCAGCCTCAGCTACTCCTGCCAGTGTTCTGTCCTGGGTTTCAAGGACCCGGTCTCCCAGGTCCCAGGGAGCTCGGCCACACCCCCTGCCCAGGCCACTGGAAGGAGGGGTGACCGGAAAGGGTGGGCCTCGAGGGCCGGAACAAGCCTCCATTGGGAGGCCCAGGGAGTGCAGGCACCAATAGTACTTCACAGCAGAGGAGAGAGGGGGGGTCCTGGGAAGACCCTGGCCCACCCACTCTGGCTTGTTCTTGGGTGTCTGGGAGCCCTGGGGCCATTCTGGTTTGATTTGGTCTTATTGAGGTTGGGGTGGGGCAGGAATGACCATGTCCTTACAGGTAACCTGCCCTAGTGGTTTTCAAACTATGCTTGATGGAGCCCTTTAAGGGGTGCTGGGGGAGTGGACTGGAGGGGGAGGGGAAGGGCCCTGCCCTCTCAAAAGAACGATTCTAACCTATCCCATGCATGGGGCATTTTGATTGAACGAAGGCTCCCATAGATCTTTTTAAAAAGTTTGGATCCCCCTTGCTTTTTAATAGAGAAAATAAAACCAGGGCCCAAGGAGGGAAAGGGATTGGCAAAGGCCACAGAATAGGACCTGTCTCTCCAGCCAGAGTTCCTTTCCTCCAATTCACCCAAACGTTAGGACTGCAGGCCCCGGCGCTGCACAGGGACATTGAAGGAGAGAAGTGAGTGGTAATCACTCTCTGATTGGGAACCACAGGATGTGCAAATAGAGACGTTTCTTCCTTGGAGGGAACCCGCACTTCAATCCAGGCTTGGCCGGGGAGCCTGGGGCCTGGGCAGGGACCTGAGCCGGACTGTTCCCAGGCCCCCACATCATCTAGCCCGGTTTCAGGGCCCACTCTAGGGCCCTGCAAATGCCTCGCTTTCCAGAGCCCGTCCATGAACCTTGAGCATAGCGTTGGTCCTGTGGGGAGTCACCTGGCTCAGGTATGGAATCCTTCACGGTCCCGGGCCAGAAGGCGCTGGACAGAGCCCCGGCGGGGGCTGAGTCAGGCCAAGGAGGAGACATGGTGTCAGCGTCTAGATCATGAATAATTTGCTGGAAGCAACTGAAGGCCGTACACATTCTACAGCCATCAGATGTGGACTGTACATCGCTTTTAAACTTATTTCATTTTCTCCTTTGCCAAAAAAAAGGGGGAGAAAAATGACACAAGTTTTGGGCCAGGAGAACAGCCCCGTTTCCTCTGCTCTGTGGCCCTGCTTTTCTTCGGGCCTGGGCTTTTATTGGTGTTTTGTCTGCGATGGGCTTTGGCCATGAAAATGTGAACAACATGAGGTAACTCGCAGTTAAATCTTCTGGCTATAGTGAGGCTGATGGCTAATGGCTCTGAGTGTCGGCGGGATCGGCAGATAGGCAGGCAGACACCCCGGTCAAGTGGCCATGGGGTTGGGAGCCAGCATGTTCCACAGATCAGAGGCCTCAAAAGCAGAGGTCTGGGACGGGCAGGCTCAGGAAAGCAGGACAGACTCCCCTTCGCTGCGGGACCTGCTTGCTGAGTGGCACGAGACTCAGTCTGCTGAGTCGACAGAGGGGCCTCCAATCTGAGTGTAGGACCCACGGAATTTGCCGCCTGAGAACTTCAAATCCACAAATGGACCACACAGTCCTGGGCAAGGAGAGATGGCAGAAAAGAGACCGCATGGCTGCTTTTCTGTGGCCCAATCTTAATCATCGCTGTGAAAGTGAAGAAAGAGAGAAGAGAGGGCAGCCTGGGATGAGGAGACACAAATGATGCACAGCTTGGACATGCCAGCAGCCAGGAGGCTGAGGACTGAGCCAAATTGGATTTAGGAAAATAAATGTGACATTTCTTACACCCAAAGGACATGAATCAAATTCATACTGGTTCCACATGTTTTTAAGTTTATCCACACCCAGATACGAAGCACCCACTTTTTATCAGTTCCTCTGCTGTGACCTGCTCAACCCCAGCAGATCCCCTATACACCCAGGGAAGGCCTGGCTCAGTGCCACTCCCGACCCCACAACAGGGGACAGGTCAGGGCTCTCTGCCCCAAAGGAAACTGGGGGCGTGGCTGGGGGCTTTACATTTAGGAAGCCACAACAAACACCTAAAATACTCCAGGTCAAGATTAAACACAACGCTCCCTAGATCCACGGTTCTCAACCTGTGGGTCGCGACCCCTTTGGGGGTCGAACGACCCTTTCACAGGGGTCGCCTAGGACCATCGGAAAACACATATATAATTACATATTGTTTTTGTGATTAATCACTATGCTTTCATTATGTTCGGTTTGTAACAATGAAATTGGGGGTCACCACAACATAAGGAACTGTATTAAAGGGTCGCGGCATTAGGAAGGTTGAGAACCACTGCCCTACATAGATGTGGGCATGGTGTTTCTCCTTTCTTCCATTTATTCTGTGAGCCATTCAAGTTCTGGGGCCACTTACTCAGCACACCCGGTGCTCACCAACAGCTGTTTCTTTTCTTCTTCTGGAAGCAGAAGACCCTGGTTCCAGCCCCCTTGCAGTTAGGTGGGGCCCCTGAACTAATTCTGGCCAATGGGCTATGAGCGGAAGTGATGTGTGTCACTACCACATCGAAGCATAAAGAACAATTTGGAGACCCTCCTTCATCCCCTTCTTCTCCCACTGCAATCACTTGTACAGCTACAAGTAGCAGAGGCTCCATCAGCCTAGGATAGTGATGGCGAACCTTTTGAGCTCAGCGTGTCAGCATTTTGAAAAACCCTAACTTAACTCTGGTGCCGTGTCACATATAAAAATTTTTTGATATTTGCAACCATAGTAAAACAAAGACTTATATTTTTGATATTTATTTTATATATTTAAATGCCATTTAACAAAGAAAAATCAACCAAAAAAATGAGTTCGCGTGTCACCTCTGACACACGTGTCATAGGTTCGCCATCACTGGCCTAGGACCTTGAGTGACTGTGTGGAGCAGAATTCCCGCCCCCTGATCTGTGATGGACAGGAAGCATGAGCAAGAAATAAAACACTATATTAAACTACTGGGAATTCCAGGTTAATTTTCACCTCACCTGACTACTATAATGGCCAACCCCATGAAACCTATCCCTAAAACAAAAGTTGCGGGGGGGGGGGTGAGAAATTAGTAGAATGTAGAGAGCCTGAATGGAGAACCCAGGAAGAAAAGCCACAGAAAACAGTGCCAGGGGGCTGCCAACAGGAGCTTTACCAAGTTCATGTTCTCTGGAGGTCAATGCCGCCCTGTCCCATCCCAGCCAGCACCTACCCCACCCCATCTAGAAACGTTCTCTACTCGGCTCCTTCCCCCCAACCCTCCCCAGTCATCCATTTGAGCTGCATGAGGGACTGGGGGACTCTATGTGGGGATGGGGATGGGACCAGGTACAGAATTCAGGGGTCCGAGGGCAGACTGAAAACGCGGGTCCTCTTGTTCAAACCTATGAAGAGTTTCAAGCTGGCGATTGTGTGAGGCCTAAGGGTTGACCACCAGGAAGTGGGGGGACAACAGACGAGGCACAGGCGGGAGTGGAAGCCTCACACGGGGTCTTCGTGCCACCAAGGCTGTGTCAGAGCGCTCTGCTCCTAAACTGCCCCGGGGGGCAGCAGTGGCTCCTGGAAAAACTCAGTGGGCCACACAGCACAGGTGTGCCCTTGACCCAGGCCTCCCCATCACCCAGTGTCAGAGCTCAGCCCTCGGGGGGTCCAGGAGGTCCAGGTATGAGGCTGAGACCCAGCACCCATCTCCCAGCTGTAGCCCCCATCCACAGAATGCGTGAGGAATGAGCTTTCTTAGACACCCATGCCCAAGCTCTCTGGCAACCCCAGGGCACCAGGCAGCCTCAGGGGAGGTACCAGGACATCTCAGCAGCACCAGGCTCAGTGCTGGGGGCGGGGAGGAGACGTCACAGGCTGGGAAGATGACCAGTGGCTCAGGCTCCCTGTAGAGCCAGGAGAACCATATCCCACTAGCTCGGGGTCTCTAGAAGACGACCCTGCTGAGCATGAAGACACACCCATCTCTCCCATCCCTGGCTCCTCCCATTCTTGGTCTAAAGAGACAACAGAGATGGGGAAAAGAGGTCCGGTCTCAGCCCCCACAGTGACCTACTTTGACCTTCAGAGAAACACCCCTCCCTTACAGAGCCTGTGTCCTTCGCAGTAAAACCCAAAGCTGGGTCGTATGATCCCAAAGGCACTGCTGGCTCCCGAGTCATGATTCTTCCTGAGAGGACCCTATCCGAGTAGGACAAGGCACATCACACCAGCCAGGGGACTGAGCCTCACGTCCAGCTGAGAGCAGACCAGGAGATGGAGCCACACGACGTCACCTCCGCCCAGCTTTCCTGGAGCCGACGTCCTTGTGAGGTCCTGGGGCCGCTCTGCCCAGATGGCTGTGGTGTGATTTCCCGGCCTCGGCGAGGGCTTTGCCGTGGACGCAGCCAGAGCCGCCGTCCAGCTGGCAATGTGTGGATTCTCGGACAAAGGCCATGTGCAAATCACCCATAAAAATCCCTCTCCTGCTCCCCACCCAGCTTTAGTGGACCCCACAGAATCATTTATGACGCCCACGTGAGGAAGACTTCATCCACCACCCAGGGCCAGAAAGCCGAGGGTCTCCTGGTTGCTCCCACCGCCCCAGCCCAGGCTGGAGCGGGGGAGACCGCCCCCCCCCCCACATGCTTCCAGCACAGACGGCTGTTTCACTGTAAAGGTGCGGGTGTCCCAGCCTCAGAACAGGGACATGGGCGGCGGCTCAGAGCTCCCGGCTCCGTGCATCCCCATCCCTGCCGCAGGATAGAGCAAGACTGGCATGGTCACGTGGCATTGCATAAATTATTTCCAGATAGCTGCTTAGTATTAACACTAGTGATGCCTACACAGAGGTATAACGTCAAATAGCACCCAAGGTCACACAATGAAAAGGCCTGCCATCTCACATCGAAGACGCCGCTCCTGCATACAGTCCAGTCCCCACTCCACAGATGTGGAAATTGCAGGAAGCGAGGTCAGGTGGCTTGTCCAAGGTCACTCAGCTGGCCTGTCATGGAGCCCAGGCCCTCTGACCACCTGAGGCGGCCGGTCCCTGAGGACAGCATTTGTTACTCTCTGCACCCCAGTGCTGGGAGGCCCAAAGCGCCTCCTGTCTGCCCCCGAGACCTGGTGCCCTGCCCGCCCTAAAGAAAGACGTCAGCAGGGATGGTTTCCGATCCTGCCGTGCAGGTGTGGGGCCTGGCGGCCGGCACCTCATCCGCCAACAGGCCCCACTGCTCCTGGTTTCTTATGGAGCATCCTCTGACCCCAGACACAGAGAGGGACTAAGCTGGGTAGGGCCGTGGGACACAGGGGGAGAGGGGAGAAAGTTCTGAGTCGGGCACCCAGAGAATGGGGCCCTAACAACCAGAACAGACTCGCGTGGGGAGCACAGCACCCCGTGGTTACTGGAATGGAGAATAAAGAAATGAGCACCCTGTTCAGGGACAAACTGACTGGCAGCACCTTTGGGCCCTGGGGGAAGGTCCAGCAGGGCCTGAGAAAGGCAGCCAGGACCTCCAGGGCCAGGCCATCCCCAGTCGCGGCAGGATGAGATCCGTGCCATCTGTTGCCTGGCCCAGCCAGAGCTGTGTGATCTGGGACAAGTCCCGGAGTCATCTGAACCAAAAAAAAACAACCAGATTCTAGGGAGACTGAATTGTAGGAGAGCCCAGGGTAGAACATGTGTGGCCTTAACCAGAATCACAGAGGAGAGGAGAAAGGATAGCTATGATCAGGACATTCTCCCTGCCCCAGGGCAGGAGACCTCTCGGCAGCCTCCCTGACGCGCAGCCATCCCCACTTCTCTTCAATACTTTCTGGCATTCACGCCCTTAGAAGTCAGCTGATTCTTTGGTTGAAATTTATATTTCTTTGAAGTTTCTTTTCTTATTAGACTAGAATCTGCCTTTTTTTTTAATAATTGTAACTGATTCAAGCCTAGTCTCTAAAAGAAGTTTCTCCAACATTTTCTCCTCCGTAACAGGTAACGGATGACCTCCAAAAGCACACCCATGGGCGTTCTTCCTTCACGCAGTCATTCAATACATTTCATGAAGCACCTGCTAGGTGCCAGGCACTAGAGCAGAAGAGAGTATTAAAAAGACAAAAACCCCTGCTTCATAGACCCTACGTTTATCATTGCTTATAACAACACTAAGTAAAATGCACACTATACCAAATGGAAATAAGTAGAAAAATAAATAAAGCAGAGAAGAGAGGGGTACGTTTCCAAATAAAGTGGTCAAGGAACGCTTCATTGAGTAGAGACCTCAAAGAGGGGGAGGAGCGAGCCGGCCATGCAGAGCGAGCAGTAGGTGCCAAGGCCCTGAGGCAGCAAAGGTTGGGGCACGGCTGGCACGGGCTTCCAGATGGACCTGACTCTACGGAGTCTCAGTAGACTCCACCCTTAGCTGTCCGCTCAGTAAAGAGCTGGAAACGCAAAGGAACAAGACGGATATTTCAGAGATAAACCCTGAATCTGCTCTCTCTCTCTCTTTTTTTTAAGTACTTGATTATTAGCCACAGATGATGCTGACAACATACCTCACAGCGAAGACGTCTCCCCAGGCACACACCGTGCTGAGAGCTCTCCCTCCAGGATGCAACCAACCCCGCTCCTCTTTGGAGAAGAGGAGAGCGCGCTCACCTCCCTCGCTGTCCTCCTGTCCTCCCCTGGACCCACTCCAGCCTGTCCGGGCCAATCAATCACTCTCCGCCCTTCGGTAACTCACGATGTGCAGCACACGACACGGAAGACGGAGAAAAGGCACGCGGCCGCCCCGTTCACACACCACTCAGGTTGCCTTAACCCAGACGCGTGACCTCCACGTCGGGGAGCCGGCGCAGGGGGCCACCCTCCCCCTTTGCATCCACGTCGCCTTCAATACCAGAAACATGTATCACTCGGATCGTTTCCTTTTTTTTTTCTTCTTAAAAAGATGTTCCCCAGAAAATCTGTATTTAATTTATGGGCAATTTATAATGGAAATAGACCATATAAAATGTATACAAGTGTGTAGGGCCGTGGATGGGGCCGGGGAGGAGACAGACGAGCTTCGCGGTAATTAACGTGAAGGGTCTCATCCCTGCTGCCAGGTACACTTTGGACGGCCCGGACATTCGTTAAGCTGAAACCTCCGGGGCCAGGGCCCAGACATTCTGCAGGCCTGTGGAGGACGTCAGGACAGCGGAGCTGACGACAGTGCGTCTCCCCGGGGGTGCCGAGCCCCATCGCAGTCCCCAGGATGCCAGTATGGCATTGCTTGGACGGCGGGGGCCAGCCCGGGCGCCACAATCAATTTTCCGGAGAAACGAAAGCATTTGCAACCAAGTCAACCCCAAACCGACGTGAGGCGGCGGGGCCTGCAGAGAGGTCGGTGGGCAGGCGCAGGGGACACCCGTCTGCCTGTCCCCACCCCTGCTCCTTGGCCTCCAGGGGCGGGATGGCCAGGGCCGCCTGCTCATGTCCAGAAAGAGTTACAGAGAACCCCGGAGTTGCCAAAAGCTATTTCCAGGGGACTTTGATCAACTGATGCTGTAATCTCTGAAGGGAAGCAGACTTCACTGGGAAGGTATTCTTTGGGTCCTGCCCAAGGAGAAGGCATACTTGTGTTTGGAATAACAGAGCCCTTTCTCTCTCCTCTCTCTCTCTCTCTCTCTCTCTCTCTCTCTCTCTCTCTATCCCTCCCCCAGGCCATGAGCACTAATTGTGATGGTACACAAACAGTCTTGCGGAATTGAACACAGTGAGAGAACATAGGACATTCTGTCGGCCAGGAAAGCGTGTTTTCAACAATGCCCCATTCGGAGCCAAAATCCGAGGTGGCGGCCATACCCCAGCCTAAGGGCCAAATCCCCAGCTCCAGCCTCCCTCCCCAACCGCCCCGCCCCCCACGGCCTCCCCCTGCCTCTGCCCCCATTCGGGGTGGGACCCCATTGTGGGAGAGAGGGGCGGGCCCCCCTAAAGCGCACACGGGTCCCTCGGATCCCCTCCATGCCATGCTGAAGGGTGGTAGATTTAAATAATTTTTTCCTGGCATATTCTGACATGGCTTAGATCAATTACCTCATTTTTCAACAATGAAAAGATTAAACAGTTTGTTAAGGGTTATAAAATGATTTAATACGCTATTAAGCGGAGATGTAAACTATCAAAGTTTAAGTTTCCAGAGAGACTTAAATATCAATTATATTCGCTCCAATTTGTCCGCAGCTCCCCCACGCCGGCCACCACGGGGACACCAGGCCCCTCGGCCGCGGCTTTGAAACCCCGCTCCCCTGCTCTGCTTTCATGAGAACTCGCCATGGACCGGGAACCCAGGCTCAGGCTGTTCACGCGGCTTTTTTCTCTTCCTGGAAGTGGAGAAGAAGAGCGAATTCAGGAGGCACTCGGGCTGTGTCCGCGTGCTGAGTGACAGCAGCGGACCCTCAGGTGCCTCACGTGAAACCAGAGTCGGACTCTGACCTCTGGCCTCCCCGGGTTCCCACTCATTCACCACTGGCAGCATTTCAAAGGAGATTTTTTTTTCTCCCAAATTACCTTCTAAGGCAAAATGAAAAAGAACCCTTTTCTTCATCTGTCTCCTCTCGTAGCAGTCACTTTTACAGACCCTGGTTCTTGCGGCTCACTCTCCTCCCCCAAACAACCCACGCTGGAAACCCGCAGCCCGAGAGGGACGCCCCTCGGTTTGCACAGAGCCCAGTTTCCATGATCCCCATGGGGGGGGGGGGGGCAGAGCGCGCATCCTGCCTGGTCCACCTCTTGGCCCCGGGGCAGGTTCCGACGCCGCGGGCCCGTCAGGAGGGTGACTCAATCACCCGTGTTATCCACCCCGACCGCAAGAGGAAGTCAAGGCCGACCCGCCACGCGAGGCGCTCCGATCGGTTTTCATAGAACACAGATGTGTCCTGTTGTCTGTCTGCTGTTCGCTCCGCTAGAGAAAGCCAGGGGCACAGGGCACCAGCGAGCCGGCCGCCGGGGGATCAGACCAGGCTCCTGTCCCGGCCGGACCCCCAGGCCCTCGGACCCCAGCAAGCGTGTGAAGACGAGGAAGAAGGAACCAGGGCTGGGAGCAGTGCGCCCGCTCCTGCCAAGAGCCTGGAGGCAGCGGCTGAGAGCAGGGCCGGGAAATGTCTGCAGTGCGAACGCCTCCAGACCCCCGTCCGATGGCTACCCAGTGTCCGGGGAGGCGGAAAGCGCCCACCGGGCAAGCTCTCATTGCCATTCCAAAAAGGTGCACATTCCACGCCTTCCCGGGACAGCCGGGCTCCCCAAGTGAGCAGTAAATCAAAACGGCCCCGCAGGGACGGCTGTCCCCAGAGCAGCTTAACCGCAGGAACCCTCAGCCCTGGAGAGGAGCGTGCCTGGCCGCCTGGCCGAGTGGTTTTCCGAGGGGAGCTCACAGTTCCTCACGAGACAAACGAAGCGGGTTTCGTGTGAGGATGGCCTCTTCCCTCCCGAGAGGAGGGCCAGGCCTGCGCAGCGCGAGGACCCGCGGGGGCAATGGAAGGGAGCGAGTCCCGGCCCCCTGTGTGTGCAAGGACTGAGCTCACGGTTGGCCTGTCAAAGCAATGACACCCGAGTCACCAAGTGTGAGGGCCACGGGACAGGGGACAGGGGGACAGGGGTGGGGGAGGCAGCCTGGTGACTTCCAAGTTTCTCCTGGTCTTCCTCCTCTCACCAGTCTGCTACAGAGGAAGGGACTCAAGGTTCCATTCCTTTGGACTTGGGTTTTTTCCAATTGTGTGCCCAGACAGCTGGAGACTGGGGGTGTATCTCAGCCACACCCAGAGCACCTTTGCCAGAGGCCAAGGCAGGTCCTGTGGTGAGAACAGTGGTTCTCCACCTTGGCTGCACGTTAGAATCACCTGGGAATCTTTTTAAAATCCTGATTTCTGGGCCTCATCCTCCGGAAATTCTGTTTCTTTGTTATGGGGTGGGGCCACAACATTAGTAACAAAGAAACAGAATTTCTGGAGGAGGAGGCCCAGAAATCAGGATTTTAAAAAGATTCCCAGGTGATTCTAACGTGCAGCCAAGGTGGAGAACCACCGGGTTAGAAGGTCTCCTCTCCCATTTCTGACCAGTTGAGCCCCCGGTGCCGTTTCTGCAGCAGACAGATGCTTTTCCAAAGGGGGGCGCAGGGGAGCAATGGTGAGAGGGAGCCACCCTCCAGGCCCCCCCAGAGGTGCCCCACACACATCTCAGAGCCGGGGTGAGCTCCCCTGGAAGGTAGACTCAGGGTACTGACAAGTGAGAGCAAAAACTAAGTCAAGCGTGGCTCAGTGGTTGAGCGTTGACCTATGTCACGATTCGGTCATGCCCGGGTTGCGGGCTCAATCCCCAATGTAGGGTGTGCAGGAGACAGCCGATCAATGATTCTCTCTCATCATTGATGTTTCTGTCTCTCTCTCTCTCTCCCTCTCGCTTACTCTCTGAAATAAATAAAAATATATTTAAAAAAAAAAAAAAAACAACTACACTAAGTCATTACGCTCTTCATGCTTCAGTCAGTTTCTGCCTTTTGAAAACTTGCTTGGGGTCTGAAAAGGGGCAGGAGTGGGCAGTTGGGATCCCAGCAGAGGCAGGTGAACTAAGGGCTCTGTGCGTGGGAGGGGTCCTCGCCCGGTGCCCCCGCTGCCTCCGTCCTCGCCCAGGTTTGCTCTCCCAGCAGAGCCCTTGGGCCCCTGCCCGGGCCTCAGTAGGAGAGCCCGCACCCAGCTCGGCTGCAGGCCCAGCTTTCCTGAGAAGCAATGATCAGTGCCGTGTCCAGAAGGCCCGTGGTTTCCCTCCTTACAAGGGCAGCAGCTGAATGTTCTCCTGCATGAACTGAGCCAACGCGATTGTGAGCTCAGGGGCATCGTGTGAAAACGGGGTGAACTGGCGTTCTGTGTGGAATGGTCTTTTTTCCAACAGAGTGTCATGCCGGGAGCAGAGCTAACGCAGCACCCACCTTCCCACCCTGGACACACCCAAGCAGCTTCCTGAAAATCGGGGTGAAGGGAGAAAGGTAGGTGAAGAGCCCCTAGTGCCTGAGGAACCCCTGAATCCATGGTGTGACCTGAAAGATTCAAGGACCCCTCGCCGGGGCCTAACCCACTCAGTTCCCAGGAAGCACTTCCGAACCGCAGGCCGACCTGGCCCCTGGACCTCTGTTCTTCAGACACACAGACCACGAAAACCTCAGTGACCTCTTGGGTCTGCGTCAGTGCACCCCAGCTTCTGGCTGAGGGACCGAGGGGAGGAGTCGCTCTGGTAGGAATGTAACCGGGCAACCAAAAGGTTCGGCTGCCTGTCACTACTTGAGCCAATTCAGCAGAGACGGGGTGGAATCCTATATGAGCGTTTATTCCAATCCTGCCGGCAGCAGGGGCGAGCAGCAGGTCAGCCACAAAGGTCTGCTCTGCACCCCATAAGCCAGCTGCTTAGATAGGGCAAGAGGGCAGAGAACGTGGAAGTAGGAGAAGGGTGTGCCAAGTGGGCAGTTTATGGGTCTTCAAAGGGCTAGTGATTGCAAAGGGGGTCGGCAAAAGGCTGGCGATCTGGTTTCTGCCACAAGGTCTCGCCTCTTGCCATGACAATAGGAGCTTCCCATGTGACCCTGCGTCCCTCTCAACCCGCCCTGTCATGTAACACAGGAACTGTGCGTCAACAGTCCTGGGTTAGGGCTGCTTCCCTACAGCTACGGGAATTTCAGCCATAACACTGGCGTCTTGTTTCTGGAAATTAAAGCCTGGGAACAGTGGAAATCAAGTCCATGGATCAGTGAGTGACGTTTCCGCACACACGTTAGTTCCCGGCGCTGTGGGGAAACAGAAGTGCAGCCCGGAGACCAGCAGCTCGGACCCGCCTCAGTTTCCCCACTTCCTGCCGGGAAGCCGGGCTCTCCATGAGGTCCCTGCTAAGACCCAAGCGGACTGACCTAGCACCACAGGGAACACGGACACTCCCAGCAAGAGCGACTGGCTCCTGGGGAACGGCTCCGCCGCTGCCCACCAGGGACTGCTGGCCTTCCCAGCCTTGGCCCAGGTGCCAGGGCGTCTACCCCCTTCTCCAAGGCTCCTGAGGAAGGAAGCTCCTCCCCCAGGTTCACAAGGCAACTCCGCCTCTGCGCCTCCCCCAGACCCGCAGGTCCCCCACCTCGCCAGCCCTCCACACCTGAAGGCCGTAGGTCACCACTCGTTAAAGCCAGGCAGTGTGGCCTGCCTAGTGCCAGCGCTCTCTGGGCACCAGTACATCCAGCCGGCCCCACTCCCAGGAGGCCAACTAGGCCCCGCTGCCAGCACCAGCCATCCCCCGGGCACTTGCCTGGTCAGAGCAGCTGAGAACAGCCCTACCCCAGCGAGCAATCCCACTTTTACCACTTTTACGAGGCCACAGAGGGGAACTGGGGGGGGGGGGGGGGGCGGGAGGGCTGGGCCGAGCTCTGGCCTCAATCCTTCCCACGGAGGAGGGGGTAGGAAGAATAGCTCTTGCCTCTTCTAGCCCAGGTGAGAGGCGGGCCTGCACAGGGGCCCCCAGCTGTGAAGCAGCCAGACCAGCCCCGGGCCCCAGGTCGGCCGCACAGGCTCTGTCCCTCCTCGCAAGAACACACACCATGTTGAATGAATTACTTCAGGGCAAGCATTCCCAGGCCGAAAATACCCTCCCTTCCCAAAGGGCCCTCTTCGGCATTAACAGACTCCTCTCGGACACGCTTGCCCTGAAATCACCCTACTGAGTGTGGTCGCACACCTCTGAGTCTGCACCAGCTTGATCGCATTGCTCTCCTGACGTCTTCTGGCCGAAGTCTACTTCCTGAGAGAATGGATTCTGTGGGGGACTGATCCGGGTGGGTCATTTGGGAGTAGGGGGCACGTTTCGAGGCCGAGAAGAATGGGGGAGAGAGAAAGAGAAGGTCGCAACCCCTTTGGGGGTGGAACGACCCTTTCACAGGGGTCGCCTAGGACCATCAGAAAACACATATATAATTACATATTGTTTTTGTGATTAATCACTATGCTTTCATTATGTTCAATTTGTAACAATGGAATTGGGGGTCACCACAACATGAGGAACTGTATTGAAGGGTCGCGGCATTAGGAAGGTTGAGAACCACTGCCCTACGCCCTCAAGGAGCCTCCGGCTGCAGAAAGGGAGGCCTCTGGTGGAGCGAGAGCGGCACCCAGTGGACGTCTAGAAAATGGCACTCTCGGCCCCGAGGCGGAGCTGGAGGGAAGTCACCCAATCAATCAACCAAGGAGCCCAAGTACTTGCACGAGGCTGTATCACAAGAGGTACATCTCTGGGCTCCAAGCTGAGGCTCCCGGTCTTAGGAGGGGCGGCAAGGCTTCCGCCACCTTCGCAGCACACAGCCACAGCCGGCATCAGAAACACTCAGTAGAGGAAGGAGGGATTTGGGGTTCCTCCGGCCCCATGTCCCCAGAGCGACCTCCTGTTCCCACCCCAGCTGAGTGCTCTGCCACCCTGAGCAACCCAGCAAGGCAAGCCTGGCCTGGCGCGAGGGGGGAGAAGGGGAGCAGAGAGCGCCCAGGGAGGGGCTGCCAGTGCAGCCTGCGTTCTGACTGGCCGGGCCTGTAGGAACATCTGCCCTGCCCCCCCCCCCCCCGGCTTTGCCCGACGTGAGCCTGGTACCAGGGACACTGAGGGCTGCCACGGGCTGGCAGGCGACCTTACCTCCCACTGCAGGCCCCCTGGGCGCGCCTCCATGCCCCGGATGCCCAGCTGGCCTCTGGCTGTGGCGGTGCTGAAGGAAGGTGTCTGGACCGTGTCCCAGCGTCTGTGCTGGGCTGTCACATGGGCAACCACGTGAGAAGGCTTCCGAGGGGCCCTCCTTCACCGCCCCAGGAAGCAGGAGTCCACAGCAAGCCCCGGTCAGTGTGGAGGAGCACCAGGCTGCCCGGGGCCAAGGCCATTGGAGTCCACACTCCCTCCCGGGCCCGAGCTCCTTCCCAGCTGCAGAGGCCTCACCTGTGCCTGCCAGGGCGGACCTGCCAGGCCCAAGGAGCAGAGCAACTCTGCAGGGCGGACCAAGAAAGCCCGCTGCAGCCTCCAGAGCTGGGGGAAGACCCGTCCGTCCTCCCTCGCTGTCTGCGCTTCCTGCCTGGTGGGAGGGGGGCAGCCACGGGACCTGCGCTCAGGTGAGGCTTCAGGCAGAATGAGGGTCCAGGTGAGAGCGATCGGGGAAGGAGCCTCAGGTGCGAGGGCAAAGCCACTGGCCTGGCTACAGTGCAGGTGGGTGGAAGGCCAGGGGGGAGCCTGGGCGTGGCTCAGACTGGGGTCTGGAGATTCAAGGACACAGCCCTGCCTGGAGTTTTTGAACAGAACAGATGAGACTGGACATCAGATTTCTAAATCCTGAGCCTTGGTAAAAATAAAGGAAGGAAAGGAGGGAGGGAGGGAGGGAGGGAGGGAGGGAGGGAGGGAGGAAGGAAAAAGAACCACTCTGGTGAGTGATATTGACCATTGAGGGCGGCTACCCATGTGTGGGGTGAGGGGACATAGGCATATTCTCTTGTCCATTTTGTTGCAGACCTAACGCTTCTCTAAAAATAATGTGTTTTTTAAATAAATAGTAAAGACTAAATAAAAAATTAAGGAATGAGTGATTTCTCAAGTGCCCTCCAGCGTAAGTGTCATATGACTCTGATTAAAACTAGATGCCCATTAAGCAACTCAAAAGGAATTGTGTCTAGAACAGCGGTCGCCAACCTTTCGGACCCTGTAGATCACCAGTGGTCCGCAGAGCACCGGATGGCAACCGCTGGTCTAGAAATCTGAAAGCTGGCAGCCAGTCGGAGGAGGAAGAGCACTCGTGGCAAGGACACCGTGCCCCCCGCGGGGACTGCCGGCTGAGGGTTCATGAGGGACCCAGCCGTGTGTGAGGAGAGCTATGAGGAGGAAGCCCGAGGAGGCTACCCATCAGTCAGGCCGGGAAGTCCTTCTCCCCACCGCCGTGAGCCAGAAGAGCTAGCCCCTGCCCCTGCCCCTGCCCCTGCCCCTGCCCCTGCCCCTGCCCCTGCCCAGATGGAGGACTGATCGATCCGCAAAAGGAACCGTTAGCCAGCATGGCTTTACTTGCTCAATAGCAATGATTTTTTCCCAGGAGGGGAAATCCATATAAAACCATTGGAAACAGAAGCCCCAACAAGTCCGGCTCCCACGTGGGAACTCTTACCTAATATGCGAAATTACATGATGCTGATTTGGTCTCCGATTTGAGAGAGGAAACCTAACGCTGCCCCCCAGAAACTGAAACCCTGGAAAGACATGGAGAACAAAGGGAACGGCCCTGCATCTGCCCCGCCCTCTCCCTTCTCCCAGCCCCACATGCTTGAACGGAACAGAACAGACAGGGAGGAGGCCCGGGGCGACTGGCTCCCCCGACATCAGTCACCCCATGCTACGATCTGGGCCAAGTCCCAGGGACACACACAAACACGGCTCCTGACCTCAGGGTCCCCAGCCTGAAGGGGAGACAAACACACAGGAAATGAAAGAGCAGAACTAGATGCTTGACAGAATGAGACAGACGAGTGGTTCTCAAACTCAAGTGCGCATCAGGGTCTCCCGGACAGCTCCCTAGACACAGAAGGTGGGCCCCACCCCCAGGGAATCACGGTCAGTGGGTACAAATGTTGCCTCTGACAAGTTCCCAGTGGCTGCAGGGGCTGCTGGGAGAGACCACATTCTGAGAACCAGCAACACAGACCAGTGCTTCCCACACCCCTCAGCTGGGGAGCTCGTGGAAATGCGAATTCCCATTCGGTGGGGCTGAGAGTCTGCACCCTAACAAGCCCCCTGGTGCTGCCCGTGCTGCACAGGTGCTGTCTGGGCCACCATGGGAAACCGGCAAATAGGACATGAGTTTGGCCTGGCATTGGCGGGGAAGGATAAATGGCGGTTGTTAGACTTGGAGAATGGACATAACTTATATATAAACGGGGGAAACCGGGCATTCTGGGAGAGACCACCGGGTGCAGAGGCAGGGAGGTGGGAGTGAGAACAGGAGGAGCAGGAGACACTGGCCATGGTCACCACTGTCACATGCTGACGCCAGTGACAGGTGGAGGTGCAGGGCTCCACATGCAGGCGCTTCCCTCCACTCACCCTCCTCCCCCCCTCCCCATCCCAGAAGCCGCTCAATCCCAACAAGTCTACCGGCAGCTGGTCTTCAAAATGGAAACGGTTATTGCTTTGCAAGCCCCACGGACGGCTCCCAGCACGGCCCGCTCGGCCAACTTGGATGGCGCCTCACCTGGCTGGTGGCAATGGCTTGTTGTTTGGCAGCTGAAGTGACCCCCACTTTTCTTTCCCAGCCTCAAGCCAGAGGAGGGTCAGTCTTCCAGGAGCTGAGTGTCTTGAAGGCACGCGGGGCGGCCATGAACTTCTCAGCAGGCGGCTGGAGCAAACCAGTGTGTTTTGTAGGTGCTGAGTCACGGGCCCCCTCCTGACACAGGGTCACGGCCACATAAGGAAAGAGGAGCGCCCCGCCCTGCCTGGGAAATCTTTCGTTTACAGGCTGATTCTAGCAAAGTGGGCATCCCTTTCTCCACAGAGCCGCACTGGTGGCTGCAAGAACACAAAGCCTGCAGAACGTCCCTCATGTGGAAACCGAACTGATAGCCACTGGATGCTGTCTTGTTCACTGGATGCTAAGTCTCCCCGAGCTGCCATAACGAAGTACCACAATGTGGGTGGTTTCTGAGAGCAGAAACATATTCTCTCACAGCTCTGGAGACGAGACGTCTAAAATCCAAGTGTCTGCAGGGCCAGGCTCCCTCCAAAGCCTCTAGGGCCGGATCCTTCCTCACTCCTCCAGCTGCTGGTGGCCAGGTGTTCCTTGGCTTGTGGCAGCATCACTACAACATCGGCCTCCATCTTTACACGGCGCCTTCCCCGTGTCTGTGTCCAGATTTCCTTCTTCTAAGGACCCGAGTCATGTCAGGTGGCATCCTAAAAGGTCACATTGGATTAAGGGCCCACCCTACTCCGGTGTGACCTCAACTTAAGCAACGACATCTGCAACAACCCATTCCTAAATAGGGTCCCATGCCCAGGTACCGGTGGTTAAGCCTTCAGCACACCTTTTGGGGGACACAGTTCAACCCTTAACAGGCACGTGTTATGAGGCCATATTAAAACATATGGTCCCTGCTGCATCTGACCTGGTCTTTTGGAGCGCTTTCTTCCTCTGAATTAAACTAGGACAGTCAGCTATTTACAATAAAATGAAAACTGAACTACAAATCAGGCCATGGTCTCAAGATCAACTGTGAAACAAGGGATGGAACTCTTGCCCACGCCACACTTAACAGCCAGAGGTAAATCTGCAAGATCTGAAAAGCAAGTCAACGAGCAGGTTGGACACCTCATTCATTTATTCATTCAACATACCTGAGGCCCTTCTGAGTGCCATTCACCGGTCAAGGTGCTGATGACACAGCCTAAAACGACAAAACAAGCAGGTGTCCCACCCTGACATAGCTTACCTCCTGGGAGGAGAGGACAGAGACCGACAAGTAAGTACACAGTCTGGGCCTAGAGAGAAAAGGAAAGTGAGACGAGGCGTATGCACGGGATCTGCAGTTTTAATCAGGGCGGTCAAAGGGGGGCCACCTTAGGGCGACAGACAAAGGCATGAAGGCGGGGCGGGCCAGGCCGTGGGGTGAGGGGCAGGGAGGGCACAGCAGGGCGCTGCTCCTCCCTGGACACAGGCCTTTGTGAGCACTCAGCTGCTCGTCGCAGGGCGGAGAGCCACTGCCTTTTGGCAAACCCCCTCTGATGGCTGAGCTGGAACAGCCCCGGGGCGGGGGGGGGGGGGGGAAGGACCAGGGCAGGAGACCCTTCGAGAGACCTGCACAAAAGAGGGGTGACATCTTGGCCTGGGGTGCAGAGGAGGAGGTGGACATTGCTGGACTCCAGATCAAGGCTGTCAGAACCCACACACTGGCTGCCGGGGCCCAGATGGAAGGAGTCTGGCCCACGAAGCCAGCGCCTGGAAACACCCAGCAGAGTGGGGAGGCCAAGGGCTCAGTTTGGGACATTGGAAGCATGTGTTCCAGCCGCTTGTCATCTTACAAAGAGCACTCTAATGAGGTGGGAACAGGCTCAAATAAACGTGGACCTGTTCAGAGGTATTCTTGGTACAAGACCGGTCAAAACTGCCCTGAGGGCGGAGAGCCGCAAAGGGGGCGGGAGAAATGAAAAGTAATTTCTTAAAGATGTGACCAGTGGGAACAGGAAAACGAGCGTTTAACCCTTTGTGTCCAGTCGCTCTGGTTAAAAGTGTTTGGTTCTAGAGTGGAATGTGGAGGCAGAGGGGGTCTCGCTCATTTATACCTCCTGCCCGTTTTAATTTTTATTACCATGAGCATTATTAATTTTATAACCAAAAATTGGCAAGCATTTCTAATGTGGTTTTTAAAAATCATGAGACTAAGAAGAATGCAGATTTCTATGCTCTTACATAGATGAATATCCAAGATAATAAATGATTTAAACTACTGATATGTAGGCCATAATTCTCTGCATGTACCTGCATCCATGTGTCTGTGTATTCGTACATAGGAAAAGGTCTGGAAGGGTAGGTATAACCTCACAGTGGCTACCACCTAAGAGTGAGGATGGTGAGGGGCCTTCGCCAGGAAATTTTCACTTTTTACCATAAGGTATACTCCTCGCAGCTCTTGCCGACTTTGAAAAGTACCTACATATGTTTTAATTTAAGGTTCTGGCCTTCCCTACACTTTTCTTCAATTCGGCTTCACATAATCCAAACAGGAATGATTGAATATTTAAAATCAATAGGCAATAGAAACTTTTCAGTCCCCCTTCTTATTCCTACAAGAAATAATGTACATGACTCTATTAATGACAAACTCTATTAAAGCTGTTTTCTCCATAGAAGTGTCAAAATGTACGTTTTTTTGAAGGTAAACATGACTCTTATAAGAATACAGAATAACACATGGCAAGTGTGACTTAACTCAGGAATAAGAGAACCAGCAGGATGGTAAACGAGCATTTGGGAACTGAGTGTTCACAGTCAATGAAGAAAAAATTGGGAAATGAAGTTACCAGGTTAGAACCCAAACTGGTCAAAGTCCTCCAGGGTGATCAATCCATAATCCTTGGGGTTCTTGTTTCTACTATTACAAAAATCATGTGCGCCTCATCTGGACAAAAGCCTACCTACCAGAGAAGCATCTATCAGAACGTCAAACCTCAGAGGGAAGGTAGGGGAGGGTGGGGGTAAGGGGAAGAGATCAACCAAAGGACTTGTATGCATGCATATAGGCCTGACCAATGGACACAGACAACAGGGGGATGAGGGCATGGGGGCGGGGGGGCAATGGGCAATGACACATATGTAATACCTTAATCAATAAAGACGCCAAAACCGGTTTGGCTCAGTGGATAGAGCTTTGGCCTGCGGACTGAACGGTCCCACGTTCGATTCCGGTCAAGGGCATGTACCTGGGTTGCGGGCACATCCCCAGTAGGAGATGTGCAGGAGGCAGCTGGTCGATGTTTCTCTCTCATCGATGTTTCTAACTCTCTATCTCTCTCCTTTCCTCTCTGTAAAAAATCAATAAAATATATTTTTTTTAAAAAGACGTTATAAAAAATAATAATAATAATAATGAATAAAAAAGCCTACCTACCAGTTGCATGTCATCTCACAGAGCCTGGGCCCTAATCAAGAGCAAATAAAAAAATCGAAAGAAGACACAGCCCTGAGAATGAAATCCTCCCTGGTGGCTCCGTGAGGCTGGGCGCTGTTTGAAATCGGAAGGAGGGGAATCCTCCCTTTGCCTTATTTATAACTGTTGGATACTTTTCTTAACATAAGATACAAATTTACATATTGGCAGCTGTGGCTTTCAATTTTCCAAATGCACTTTGCTCTTCAGATTAATCTCCTTTTCACCATCTTTCGTGTCTGTTTTCAATAAGGAAGGAAAATGACGAACAAGCGATTCTGGAATTGCAATAATGTGCCATTATTAAAATGAAATAGATTTTAATGTTATGTTGATACTCACCTGGATGGGCACTAAAATGTTTATGGGCAATTTAAACTTGGCATCAGGGCCCCCAAAAAAGGGTCGTGTGTCGCTTCGAGTTGATGCCAGCCCCAACAACAACAATCTGTGGATACAACCTGTTTATATGGATTTGGGACATAGCTTCGGGCAAGTTCCTGCATTTCTTAGCCCCGGCTTCCTGTTCTGTGAAAAATCAGACCTCACTGCGCTGCTGACAGATCCAAACCCGGGTGCTACCTCTGCGCTCCTATTTCACTCTCACACGCAGTCACCGGCCAGCATTCCTGCTGTTGGACTCCCTTGCAGGTCTCAGTGTTCGGTCATTTGTCTTTCGCTGTGTGGGTGTGTACTTTACCTTCTTGTGATTTTAAAAAGCATAAGCTATTTTTTAAATCTTACCGATCGCTTTGTTTTACCTCCAAAATTAAACCGTGTTTCTCGTCCTTCTTTCCTTTCTGTAACGGATGCGATGGTCTTCTGATGACCCCTAGCATTAGCTATGACTTTTAACAAATCTCTCCCCCGCTCTGACTTGCTGCCATTTTTAACTGGAATCCATCTCTCATAATTTACTGTCACGTTTTTTTAGAAATACAGAAAACACCAAAACGTGAAATTATGTAGAAGCTGTAAAATTACACACTGAGCTCACATAGCCCACTGCTGATTGGTTCTTCACTTGCCTCTTGAAAAACTAAACCAGGTGTTTGTCAACAATTTGTTTTTATAAACAACCTGTTCATTCAAATACATTAAATAAATATGCCATAAGAAGAAATATTACAACGTCAGAGCTTCCGAGGGAGACGGAACACAAGTTTCTATTTCTAACCAGAGGTTCTCACAGGAATCAAACTAGAGTGTGTGTGTGTGTGTGTGTGTGTGTGTGTGTGTGAGTGTGTGTGCATGGTTGGGTGTTTTGAAGCACTCTCCCATTTAGCCTTTAATTTGCCTGAAATACCTTCATTAAATACAGTTTGCCTGCAAGAAGACTATGAGACCCATAAAGCTTAAAAAATACAGAAACTCTGAATATATTTAGAACCACTGAATTACACACTTTTAATGGATGAACTGTATATGTGAATTGTACCTCCATAAAGCTTTTTTAATGCTACAGAAAAAAAGAAAAAGACGAGTAAACACTCAAGTCATTATAGTTGATGTGATTGCTATAAACATTATCATTTCAAATTGCTGTTCTTATGTAAAACTGTTTTCATTGCTCCACTGATCTATTTTTATGTCTGTAAAAGGTATTTGGGTGTCTCGGGCTAAACGGAATTCATCATTTTTTTCCAATTAAAAAGTATTGGAAATATTTCTTCACTCAGTGACTTTTGACTTAGCGTAAGTATTTTCAGGGACAGGTTAAAGAATTAAGCAAGAGATGGGTTTAATCGCTGGAAGCATAGAGTTAAGTTTGATGTGGAGATGAGTATCAGTGTTCATACTGAACTGATTTGCCCTGGGTGGCAGAGCTGAAATAGAGTCTGTCTGCTGAGAAAGACGTGAGCCTGCAAACAGGGAGGGGCCAAGATAATGGATGGTGTAGGGAGGGTAGAGAGGCCAGTGAAAGACAGAAAAAAAACCAGGCATGTTTTAGAAAAGGCAATTAGACCAGGACTAAAGCTGACTTGGATTGTAGTTTGCTATCTCACCAGCCAGACCATAGTTTGCTATCACAAAGTCAGTCAACTGGCTTTACTCAGCTCCAGATTTCAGAAAAGGAAATATAAAAACTGCATGCTGAAGAGTTAGGACTAATTTTCTAAGCTAAAAGGCAACTTAAGCCACTTGGTCTCTCTGACCTTATTTTGTGGAAGATGAACCTTGTAACAAACCAGAATTTTCAGCCTTGTTTTCGCAGAGAGAAAAACTGGAAAGCAATGGACTTAGGGTGCTTTTCTACTAGAAAATGAAATGTGGGCCATCTGAACGCCAGCAAACTTAGAAGAATATCTTTAAGGCATATACCAAAGGTATTACTTGGTCAATCAGAAGTTTAGAATTGGAATGTGTAATGCCTACAATTCTGAAGAAGATAAACGATGAAAATAGTATTCGTTAGTTATTGCCAGTAACTTGAGACAAAAAATAACTTAAGAGAAAAAAAGTGTCTGGGTTCTAACCAGGAAGTGCTGACTGTGAACTTCACTACATTGTTTTTTTCTGATAAAGGATGGAGAAACATTGAGTAACAAATTCAGCAACCCAAATGAAATTTCTTGGGTTTTTGTTTTTTGTTTTTTCATATTATATCTGATCCTAGTCAGGAATAGGAAAAAGAGAATATGATCCAAGAAAAAATAGCTACAAAGCATTATTTAAGTATTTGATGTTCTGGGTAGAATGGCTTGAAGCTCCCCCAGGGTCTAGGAACCTTGCTTTTTATTTTATTTTTTTAATATGTTTTTAGTGAGCCCTAACCAGTTTGGCTCAGTGGATAGAGCGTTGGCCTGTGAACTGAAAGGACCCAGGTTCGATTCCGACTAAGGGCATGTACGTTGGTTGCGGACACATCCCCAGTAGGAGATGTGCAGGAGGAAGCTGATCAATGTTTCTCTCTCATTGAAGTTTCCAGCTCTCTATCCCTTTCCCTTCCTCTCTGTGAAAAATCAATAAAATATATTTTTTTAAAAATACGTTTTTAGTGATTTCATAGAGGAAGGGAGAGGGAGAGAAGGATAGGCACATCAATGATGAGAGAGAATCATTAATCGGCTGCCTTCTGCACGCCCCCTACTGTGGGGGATCAAACCCTCAACCTGAGCATGTGCCTTGACCGAGAATCCAACCTTGACCTCCTGGTTCATAGGTCGATGCTCAACCACCAAGCCATGCCAGTTCGGCAGGACCTTACTTTTTAAACGAAAGTTTTCTTAAGGGGGGTTTTGCACATCTTAATGAAACCTTATACTTTCTTTTATAACAAATGGAAAGATAGATTCTATTGGAAAATGTGAATAATTCCAGAAATATTGAGACTTTTCGTTTCCTTTCAAACCTCGTTTCCTTTTAATATTCATCCACCTACAGCCCAAATTCTCCATGTATTTTGCCAGATGTTCTTTATTAACTACAAACTGGGTGATTATTTCTGCTTCATGAGATCCCTTAAACTCAAAAATAAAATAAAATGTAAAAGGTTCCAAGGC
Organism: Myotis daubentonii; assembly: GCF_963259705.1. Lineage (NCBI taxonomy): Eukaryota > Metazoa > Chordata > Mammalia > Chiroptera > Vespertilionidae > Myotis > Myotis daubentonii. The sequence continues at coordinate 73,103,815 of NC_081851.1, read as the reverse complement.
TGATCGATGGTGGTGATTGCAAGGAGAACGCCACAGAAGTTCCTCTGCGCCTTTTTCCCAATTAGGCCACTTCCGCCCCTAAAGGCTTTCCACAGCAATAATAAACCAGTCTGCGAGATCCCAGGATGCAGGAGCGGCATCTTTGAAAACCAAACCTCAATGATAAAAACATTAAAAGTGTAGATGGCAGGGCTGCCTTTGGCTTGCTCTCCCTTCCGCTTCCTCACGCCCACTCGTTTGTTGGCAGCGCCCAAATAAAACCGATTCTTTACAGCTTTATATTTACTAAGTGCTTCTGTCAGCTCCTCGCCTCCCCATCCCCCTCCACCCCCTCCCAATTTATTCTGTGAAGAGTCTGAACAGTGTTTGACTTTTAGTAAGGGTTCAGTAAATGTTGATGATGACCATAAGTACAGTCATTATCTGCAGACAGAAAATTATGTTCAATATTTAAATCCTAACCTACCTTATCAGTGATTTCTAGAGAAAGTCAGTGGAAGTTGAATTCTTTCAAACCCCAAATGATACATCTCTCTTTCTCGCTACATAAGATAGCTCTGCTCTCAAAGCTAATGGCATGGGGAGAACATGGGCAGGGGACTCTTCTAGATTAAAAGAACTCAAAGAATAAAGGCCTGGGGTAGGGCAGGGGTGGGGAGAAAGGGAGCAAAGGTGGGGGAAATTGGGGACATCTGTAATACAGTCAACAATAAGAAAAAAAAATTTTTTTAAGAACTCAAAGAGACATAACAAAATGCAATGTAATTCCAGATCCAGAAATAAAAATCTACACAATACATTTTGGAAACAATTGGTAAAGTTAGAATTGAGGCCGGGTACGGATTATATTATAGAACTGTTTATTTTATTAGGTATTATAATGGCATTGTGGCTGTAAAGGAGGATGTCTCTATTCTTAGAAGATGCAGGCTAAAATATTTAGTGGGAAAGCATTATGGTGTCTGCAACTGATTTTCAAATGGTTCAGCAAAAAGTTACATATTTAAATATAGAGAAAAAGCAAGTGTGAAAATTTTAACGACTGGTGAATCTAAAGGGTGTTTACTATTTTATATTTCAAATTTCCTATAAATTTTATAAAAAATTGGGACAAAAAATATAGCAAAAAATTATTTTACTAAAAATATCACACATTTCTTTACATATTTTACTGTTAACACATATAATTATACATTGTTGTTACTTATTTATACTTTATAAAAAGCATACCTATTCAACATAAATACTTAATCTGAAATTAACTACCTTAAACCAACTATTTAACTTTTAGTGCTCATGTATGAAGCTTTTTATCTTAAATATAAATAAAAATCACTCAACACCTACTTTAAACTAGAGACAGTGAGACGCCAGCTGTATGGATCATGAATTAATATTTCAAAGTTAAATTTTTCAATAGTTTCTTCTTTGTTTTTCTTCTTTGTCTAGCATAGTCTGCTTTAAGCTCAAAGTCGCATCTTGAAATCCAGGATTTAAGTCTAATACTTTCTTGAAATCTTCCAAGGCATCATCAAAGTATCCTGTACCAGAATCCAAAAAAAAAAAGAAATAGGAGAGAGAAACAGCTGAGTATTTTCTTACATAATTCACAGCAAAGTTAGGGTACACATGCTTTTATATTTATGAGCTTTCAACCCCTTCTACTGAAGACATTTTTCCTCTTAATAATGATATAGGAATGTCTACACCAAAACAATTGTGTCTGCCCTTCTAGAACAGTACTTCAATTTAGCTAGGGGTTTCCTTATTAAGATTTAACAGGTAAATAGCATAAACCATCATGAAATCTCAACAAAGTTATATCACCTGTTTTAGATAATTACAGTAAAATCAGGCAACAGGACATATTCTTTTTAACCCTTTACAATAAGAACCAGTACCTTGATTCCAAGGATTTAAAACTCCTTCACTTTACCTCGTCTCGTGTGCCTTCAAAGATTTTAACTCTGAAAACTTTCGCAGGTGATCACCAGCATTACCCTCCATTCGCCTTTGGGGATGTTACAGGCACAAAGTAATGGGGTCGCCCTCCCTCTCCGCGCCCACGTCCAATTCCCACCCCAGCGGGCCGCTGTGGTCTATACTGCCTATTGGAAGCTTAAAATAAACTCAGAACGACCCCACTGTTCCAGGCTCTAGACCTAAATTTGGCATCACTTCTAAGACTTACCGATCATTACATTCGTTTTACAACATGCAGGAGCTCCCCATTCAGCCAGTACAACTAAGGACCCCAGGAGAAGAAGAGTCTTACCCAGCCTATACAGGATCAGCCCTCGGTTGTAATAGGGAACTTCAAAATTGGGCTGGACTCCTATGGCCGACGTGTAGTCCTCCATGGCTTCGCAGAAATCAACCCTGAAGTACTTGATCTGCCCCCTGTTGTTATAGGCAGTAGCCAAATCCTCAGGGCTGCATTCGCTTTAAACAAGAAGTTCACGTGAAAAACACCGCGTTACCAAATCCCTCCCAGCTCCACCCTCCTTCTCTCTCGGGTTATTGTCAGACTTCATGGCCCACAGCTTGCAGCATCCCCTCTGAGAAACCAAGGGCACAGAAGGGAAAGCCTTCGGTGGGTCAGTTTGGTCTAACCCCGTTGTCTGCATCGGCAGCGCCACGTGGTCCATTGGGAAAGCCCATTCATGTTGCGGTGTGCTCCAAGCCCCTATTCACTGCCAACTTGTCTGGCTGAAATACAGTATCAGATTCCCTGTTCGCTTTCTAAGCACATGCCAGCAGGGCAAAGATGGCAGGTCAGACTCCAGCTGAGCGAGGAGGGAGAGCCAGAGCTGGAGTTCGCTGTGAACATGTCGCCAAGCTCACCATCAACTTTACCCTCAAATGTTTAAGTGATCCCAGAGCAGTGAGATCTGAAATCACTTCCACCGATAACGAGGTAAAAGTTCACCCTAAGTGAAAAGTCAGCTCGCTGATCCCCAGGGCGTGCTTTCTAGGCAGAGAGCTGCCCTCCCTGCCGATTGGCTGGGACCCTCCCCAAGGCCGGGCCGGCTTCCTGCTAGAGGGGTCTGAAGGCCCCAGTGCACTTTGGGGCTCCTGTGGGCAGAACCAGCTCTGCATCTGAGGGCTGCAGAGGCTGCCCAAGGAGCGTGAAGTGAACAGACATTCCGGAAAGGGAGTCCAGGCAGCCCCACAGGTTACACAGCCCTCCCCTTCCTCACCCTCCACCCCAAGGCCCTGCCGGACAAGTGTGCACAGAGAAACTCCTGGGCTCAGCTCTGCGTCAGAGATGCTTCTGTCTCCCTCTCTTTGTCCCCAAAGGGATTCTCAAATGTGAACCAACCAGGGAAGATACAGCCCAAACGCACCTGTTGTTTCTTTGCTATATAGTCCTCAGAACATATTTGTGGCTGTTGGTGTTATTAAAAGTCACTTCCCTTCATCTTGATCCTGGAAATGTGAGACAGTTGCTGGAACTACTGCTGCTCACAGCCTAGAGGTCTCCGTCGAGTCTAAGTTGGCTAGCCACGGAGTGGAACCACCGCAATTTTAGAAAATGTCTGTTTGCCTGGCTGACGTGGGGCAGTGGTTGAGCCTCCACCCATGAACCAGGAGGTCACAGTTGTGGGCTCCACCCCCAATAGGGGGCGTGCAGGAGGCAGCCGATCAATGAGATCAAAGATTCTCTGTCATCATTCATGTTTCTCTCTCCCTCTCCCTTCCTCTCTCTGAAATAAAAAACATATAAACATATTTTTAAAAATATTTCAAAAAAGAAAATGTCTGTTTCTATGAGCTATGACTGAAAGGGACTTCTGGATGCTATGAGCACCATTGCACAAGGGGGCACCCCCTTCATCTATTATACTAGGTGAGCTGTACCCCGTAAAGAGTTTTGAGAAAAAAGCAGCCTCAGGAGTTTGGTCATTAAATTTCCAAGCTTCAAAGTTTTAGTCATTAAATTTCCAAGCTTCAAAGTTTTGTTATAAATTTAATATATTCAGAGGATCATAGAATGTTTGATTCAGAATTAGATCTCAGTACAACAAACACTAAAAGCCTACTTTTCATGTGAAAGTTGTTTCATATTTTAAAGATATGGGCTAATAGTTAGAGCCCCAAATTTTTTCTGTAATATTAAAATTTTTATAATAACAGTATTTATGGTAATGTCATTGAACCAGATTACATAATCCAAATGTGGATGTTTAGCATTCACTAACTTTAGCAAAGAAAAAAAACATTTGGAAATTGGGTTATGGCTAAGGCTATATATACTTTTGGGTATGAAGAGACATACAAAGTTTGCAAAAACTATTTCAAAGTGATTCAGTGACCCAGTACTTTTCAAATAATTTTAAACTCTAAGAGATACATGTAAAGGAAAACGCTGAAGAATTCCGTTTCAATCCAGAGCTCCTAGAAGAACTGCAGAACTGTAAGGAAAGGGAAGATTCATTTCACAGATGAGAAACTGAGGCCGAGAGAAGGCACAAGCTATGCGGCAGCGCCAGGGCTGGAATTCAGGCACACGGAGCTCCTTCTACTAAGCCACGCAGGCTTTCTTTCTAAAACTGGCAAAGGGGCAGAAATGCTGTTTGCTACAGCTGCACACGGTGCCCTCAGGCGGAGCTGTGCCAAGGAGGAAGAGGAACAGGACTGGAGGGCATCGAGATGCCCGCTGCTGGATGAATACCCTTTGAAACCTCCTAGGTAAGCCAGAGCTGTGCGTCTCCCTCTGGACCGGAAAGCCTCAGTCCTATTGGTCTGAATGGGATTTCCGGGACCTGCAGACACCAGCGCAGCAGGCAGTTCAGTGCAGGCCTCTGCGCCCTGATGTGCAGTTTTGCATGAGAGGCCCGTGTGCAGGAATGGCTGCTCGGCTGTTGCTTTTACCTCTGAGCCCAATTGGCCACCAGGAGCCCTTCTTAGTAGGTGTCTTCTTTCTGAGGGATTGCAAAAAAAAAAGGGGGGGGGGGGGAAGGGAGCCCTAATGTGCACCCTGGCTTAAACCATCTACAGAAAACCAACAACCAAAAAAAAAAACAAAAAAAACTTTATTGACCCATCAGGAAAGCTCCAACCTTTCCTGGGCATTTGCTATGAAGGAACTAGTGATAAAGATATTGCGGTTATGTCTTCTTAAGAATCCTTTAACACTTAGAGATGCATTTGAAACACCCACAGACACAGAACATGAGGTCTGGGTGCAGGGATGGCACGGAAGCCGAACCGTGACGACCGGGAGGGTCATTGTACTGTGTTCCTTATATTTACACTTTTCTCCCGGCACGTGAGAAACCACTGCCTTGCTGTGACGCTGCGGCTGGGGTGCTCGCAGAGCCCTCACCGGGTCCCGGGATCCGCTGTTAAATGACGGGTGGAAAAGCGCTTTCCGCTCGGAGTCCCGAGAGAGGGGGACGTCCCTGGTGAGGACGGGCCGACGCTCCGGTGCCCCGTCACCCTCCAGGGCGCCCCACGGCGACGGCCAGGGGCCGCACTCCCGGACGCTCCCTCCCGCCTTCCGGAGAAAACGAGCACCTGCCCCGCGTCCCCGCAGCTAAGTCGGCCCTGGAGCTCAGGGGCGAGCAGAGCGGCTGCGCGGCCCCGGCGCCCACCTCGCGAGGACGCCGCCGGCCCCACGTCTCGCGATAGTTACCTCCCGGGCGGCGCTCCCGCGGAAGCTGCGCAGGCGCACTGGCGAATGTAAGCGGAGTACAGCGCCTCGGCCTCCGCGTACTCGCCCTTCTAGAAGTGGGCCTGGGCGAGGCCTAGGGTTGCGCGGCTTCCCTGCCCCTGCGGCCCCGACATCGCGGTCGGAGGTCTGGCCTTCGGGGTGGAAAGAGGGCAGATTTCAGGGGCGGAACCGCAAAGCCACTTCCGGACCCGGAGTTTACCCTCCGCGCTAGCCCGGGGGACAGCGCCGCGCAGGCGGAGCGCGCAGGCTGCCGGGAGAGCTGGGACCGGCCCTGGGAAGGGCAGGTCCTTCGTTACTGTTAGCCCTGCCGGCCTCGGTCCCCAGGAAAGTGATAGATCGAACTGGCTCCCCACCCCGTGGCCCAATGCTGCGAGCAGCTTGCCCTTTGTTACAATGGGGGGTAGGGGGGGCATGCCGGAAGCGGAAGAGACCTGGGTTGTTTTATGAATGGGGAAGTGCAGCACCTATCGGGTTTCAGCGTCTACCCGAGCAAGGCACCCCAGTTCCGAGCAGCCTCTGGTTAACCCCGAGACTGTGGAATCCCACTCAGTTGTCCCATGGTCCAGCGTCCCAATTCAAACTGTTCATTAGCTCCAAGACCATAGATTGTAAACTTATCAACCCTTTCGAACCTTGGGAATAGTATAAAGATTAATGAAATAGTGACTCCGTGTCAACGGTCTGTGGTCTATGATGTTACTTTACATTCCTTGACTTTTTATGCCAAAAGGAAACCCATATAGAAATTTAAGTATGTTTAATTCAAGTAAAAATTATGTAAAATGAACAATCCAGAGGAAATAAAAAAAAGCATTCCATGTGCAATCACATCAGAAAGAATAAAATACTTAGGAATTAACCAAGGAGGTAAAAGACTTCTACAATGAAACGTTGCAGAAAGTAAAGACATAAATAGAAAGACTTCCCATGTTCATGGATTGTAAAACTATATTTTACCAGTAAATATGCCATCACAGATTCACTGGAACCCCTCAAAACCCCAAAGATGCTTTTACAGAAATAGAAAAATCCATTCTAAATCCACATGGAATTTCAGGGGATCCCACGTAGCCAAAACAATCTTGAAAAAGAACAAAGTTGAAGGACTCATGCTTCCTGATTTAAAATCTTACTACAAAGCTACTACAGTGATCAAAATAGGGTGGCACTGGCATACAGCCGTCTTCTCAATAAATGGTGCTGGGAAAACTGAGTATCTGCATGCAAAAGAATGCAGTTGGATCCTAACCTAACACCATATTTAAAAATTAACTCAAGATGGATTAACGACCTAAATATAGGAGCTGAAAATACAAAATTCTTAGATGAAAACAAGACAAAAACCCTCGGATATGACACCAGTGGCACAGACAACAAAAGGAAAAATAAATTGGACTTCATGGAAATTAGAAACTTTGGTACAATAAAAAGGCTATCAACAGAGTAAAAAGACAACCCCGCGAAGGGAGAAAATATCTCGAATCGTGTATCTGATAAGAGTGGGGGATGCAGAGATGGAGATTCTGGGGGGCAGGCTGGCTGGTGTGTCCACCTGCTCATAGAACACACTCAGGATTCTGACATGGCGCCCCCATCACACGAGAAGCTCTGGTCTGCAGGACACCAAAGGGTTGTGCCCTGTGACAGGTGCGGGGGCCAGGTTCAGTGGCTGTCCCTCCAACTCATGCCCGTCTTCCATAGAGTCCACCTACACGGGTACTTGGCCTGCAGAGTGGCATCATCAAGCCTTCCCTCTGCCAGCTCACCCAGAGATACAACTAAAACAAGATGATCTGCAGACAGTGTTATGCTTGCTGCAGCCCCATGCTGTCAACTGCCACAGGAAGTGTGGCCACACCAACAACCTGTGCCCCACAAAGAAAGTCAAATCAGGCTCCTCCCTCCCCACAGGGTGGCCGCCTACCTGAACCCACGGGCCCTGGGGCCTCAATAAAATGTCCATTTTGTTAACTGGAGCAGCAAAAAATGAAATAATTTTTAAAAAACAACACACACATATTCATACATATACACACAGGTAAACATGTATTTCCATAATATATGGAGCACATCTAAAACTCAACTTTTCCGAAGTTGATGTACTGTTTTGCATTTCCACCAGCAACATACAGGGTTTCAACTGCTCCATATCCTCACCAGCACTTGTCAATTTTAAATAGTATAGTGATTATTTTAAAAATGAATTGAGAAAATAATAAGAATACACAGAAGGGGGCAGCATAATATTGCTATTTGCATTTTAGAAACTCAGTACTAATATCTTGGAGCTATATCATCATCAAATTAAATACTCTTGATTTTCTCTTAAAAGTCTAGTAACATAATTGTCCCCTCCCCCCATTTCTAAATGAGAACTCTGTGTGGCCTCCAAGGAGTACTGCACTCTAACCTCCAGTCACCTGACATTTGCCTAGTACCCTAATAGGCGGTGGTGGTCATAGTTTCTCCTGTTTGGTAGCAAAAGCGATATTATACATGCATTATGCCTCCAGACCCTTTCTTCCCTTATCCACTCTGCAGCCCAACAGCCTCCTAATCAACCCCCACGAAAATATTTAAACAAATACCATGTTATCCACAAGTTCTAGATAAAGGAAACAAGATAACTCATTTTTTTTACTTTAATATTTATTATTTTCATATTATTTCACTTAATGCCACATAAAACCAAAGGTATCAGCCCCTGAAATACAAAAATATAATTTCAAAGTGTACTTTAGAAAAAAATGTCTAATACAGTCCTATTTGTGCAGGACAGCAGGCGGGTCAACAATGCTATGTTGCTTTTGGGCATAGTGCCTACTTGTTTAGCTTCATCAGTAGATTCTGTCATCTCAGTACTTTGGCTTACCATGCGACCTTGAAACTTCACATAGTTCAGACCAAGTTATATGATAAAGCATTACTTAAAGGGACTCATTATAAGAACAGAACATAACTGTGTCCTATACTATCTTTAATATACTACCTCTATCCAACTTCTCTCCAAGTATTTGTCATATATAGACAATTTTGTTCCCTGTGCCCCTTTCACCATGGGAGAGTTTGTTGTTGTTATCCTGAAAAAATCCTTCATGTTGAATAAAACCAGTTGGGTCAACTCATGCTGTGGGCCTTCCTCTAGTACCTACCACTTTCAAGGCAGACAAGGTCCCCAAAACATGGCCGATCACTAAAACTTTCACAGCTATAAATCCCAAACAACATAATTAAGTCTACAAGAGGTTATTTAGAGATGTTGGTTTCTACATTAAACTGAACAGGAAGTAGAGACAGCCACTCCGGCTCTATCTGAAATAATTAACTGGAGGAAAAATGCTAGCGCTCAGGCATGGCTGAACAAGTAGCAAATGAGAAGGCCCAAAACAGAGTCCCCAATAGATGTGTTAGGAAAGGCTTGAGGAGTCAATAGCTGATTTTGGGCTTGAAGCAAATTGTTTAACCTCCTCTGGTACAACTTTGCCCCGCTCTCATGTTGCCTCTATGCCCTCGCCAAGACTTTTCTGTGACTTAGTAATCTTGACACTATGAGAAAAAAATTTGTTATTCAGAATATTTCCATAGTATCATGTAACCAACCACAAGATAGATAGATAGATGGGCAGACATGAAATAAGGTTGACTTCCATATGTTTCATATGAAAATCAGCATCATTATTTCATAGTCATAGTCTAACACAAAATTATATACATAATATGTACATGTGTATATAATATAGATATTATATATATGCGTAATTTATATATAATTTTATGTCAAAATACAACTATGAAATAAAGATGCTGATTTTCATATAAAGTGTATGGAAGTCAACCTTATTATGTACACCGTGATAGCTATGCATATATGCTCCTATGTGTCACAGTTACACACGACTCGTCGTTCCTTTATGCCACTGAGCTGTGGCATAAGGGACAGAAGCTGTAGTTACTGATCTCCTGAGCCAGCACGCAGTGCTTGCACACACTGCACATCCAGAACTGGTACTCGGTGATGGGGCTGCCGGTGGCAACGCATGTTGGCAGTTTCCCTTTCCCTCTGTGAACATAAGAGGAAGAACAAATCATTATACTTCACAGCTTCTAATTACTTAAAACTTTATGACATTTAAAAACTGAGGAATAAAAAAGATTTCAAGGTAAACTTAAAAACTTTTCTTACAATGAGAAAATGAAGCATTAATATACTTCTAAGACTAAATAATATAGGGTATAATGTTAAGGTAACCTACTTCAAAACGTAGTGCTTTAACTACTATATCACACTATTATACATATAGAAATCCAAACTTCTAAAAAGGGAGAATGACACTTACTAATTACAACTAGCCTTACCCTTTAAGAAGGTTGTCCAATTCCGATTTTCTATTGTCTTTTGGCGTATGTTTGGTGAAGATTTCTATGGCAAGGTCTTCATATTGCTGTTTCTGCTCGGGACTGAGGCTCTCTAACGATTCGAGTTTAATAAAAGCTTTTGAACAAGTCCCAAAGGCTTCACAGGCACAAGCGCAGAGCGCCAGCAGAGAGTAGATCTCCACGGCGGGGATAATGTCTTCATAGTCTCGCAGGTGAAGAGCTGGGGAAGAAAGAACAATGTGGACTTTGCAAAGCAATTCTGATGGCGCCTGGGAAAGAATCTGTGCTGCGCTGTCTTAGTTTACCCCACATGAGCTTCAGCACAGTGAAAGGAAACAATGGCAGGAGGTCGGAGCACTGGCCGGAAGAAGCAGGCTACGTGCTCAGGGTCCGGAACGCCAGCTGGCAGCTCCGGTCCTGGAAATAGAGACTGATGATCTACGAGGGTGTGATGTGCTGGTGATGATACGAGCAGCAGCCTGGTGACTTCACAGTGGCCCAACCAAGATGCTACAGGGAGGCCGGGTAGATGGTGACATTCTACAGTACTGTCGTGGCCCATCTGAAAGCACTATGGTTCAGTCATTCATATGTCCTGGTTTATAAGAAAATTCTCTTATCTATGCTCTTTTGGAATTAATATATCATAATGCATGTAAATAATCTATACATTATAGTACATAAATACAATGGCATGTTACACAACTACTAAAAATAGTCACATAGCTCTCTTTACCAACATGGAAAGATAACTGCAATACACTGTTGAAGGTAGAAAGCAAGGCCCTGAACAACATATATTGTATTGATTTTTTTTTTCAATAAAACTATATACAAACAGCAACTTTATGGGTAAGGAGAAATGTCTAAAACGGCCCTAGTTGGTCTGGCTCAGTGGATAGAGCCTCAGCCTGCGGACTGAAGGGTCCTGGTTCAGTTCCAGTCAAGGGCACATGCCTGGGTTGCGGGCCCGATCCCCAGTAGGGGCATCCAGGAGGCAGCTGATCAATGATTCTCTCTCATCATTGATTTTCTATCTCTCTCTCCTTCTCCCTTCCTCTCTGAAATCAATAAAAAAAATATATTTAAAAAAATGTCAAAAAGGAAGTTCACCCAAATGTTGGAAATGACTATTTGTGAGTTATAAAATTTTACTTTTATCTTTGAATTTATCTTTTATCTTTTTGTTTCAGTTGAAATTGTTATATAAGTATCATTTTTATTTTAAAAAGTTAAATGCTATAGAAATCTATCTACTAATATAAAAATATTTTCTTTTTATATATATTTTTATTGATTTTTTACAGAGAGGAAGGGAGAGAGACAGAGAGTCAGAAACATCGATGAGAGAGAAACATCGATCAGCCGCCTCCTGCACATCTCCTACTGGGGATGTGCCCGCAACCCAGGTACATGCCCTTGACCGGAATCGAACCCGGGACCTTTCAGTCTGCAGGCCGACGCTCTATCCACTGAGCCAAACCAGTTTCGGCAATATAAAAATACTTTAAAACATATTACTGTTTTTAAAAAGTACACAAAAGTATGATCTGCTATACTCCCAATATTGTAGAAAAACAAATTTACTTACTTAAATATATTTATTTCATGTAATATATTGTATTATATAGATGATAGATTATAAATATTTATATAATATGTATATACACACACACATACAAAAGGACATGGCAATTAAGTGTTTTCTTTGACTGAATAGAATAGTTAATGCTACAAATATTCTTTTTGCTTATCTCAAACTTCTTGTTTTTCTGTGAATTATACATGTTGCCTTTCTATATTTTTTGTTTTAAAAAATAAAAAGAACATCAAAAAGGGGAATGCACAAACACATTATAAATAGCAAATCTCAAACATAAGAAAATAAATCCATCGGAAAAAAGGTGTTATTGAAATTACTGCCGAGACCGGTTTGGCTCAGAGGATTGAGCGTCGGCCTGCGGACTGAAGGGTCCCAGGTTCGATTCCGGTCAAGGGCATGTACCTGGGTTGCGGGCACATCCCCAGTAGGAGATGTGCAGGAGGCGGCTGATCGATGTTTCTCTCTCATCGATGTTTCTGACTCTCTGTCTCTCTCCCTTCCTCTCTGTGGAAAATCAACAAAATATATTTTTAAAAAAAAGAAAGAAATTACTATAAGGCCCTGCCTATTCAGCTTAGAAGTTTAGCCCCCGCCCATTAGGGAGCAGGCCCACCTGTCTTCAGTGCACTGTCCGCATAGCCCTCATAGAGCTGCCTCTGCGCCAGGATGAAGAAGTGGTAGGCCTCGGCGCCCCGCCAGGCATTATCTGTGAGCCGACTGGTCGTGGACAGCACCTCTTCCTCCAGCAAACCAGCCAGCGCCGAAGTGGCCTGCAAGTGAAGCACAGGATCCCTCAGCACAGCCACAACAGCGGCCCCGCCCAGAAGATAACTACACTCCAATCTCTAAATCAGCAGGTTTATCATGACAAAACTGTCATGGCAGACTTAATTTCTTCATTATAATTCATGTTTTAGCAAACTGGTGTGATCAGATTTTCTTCAGCTTTACCGAGGTATAACTTAAATAAATATAAGATAGTTAAAGTATACATTGTGGTGACTTGCTATACATATACATTGTGAAAGGATTGATCTAATTTTAAAACAGAATTGATTAAACTTTAATAAGAGATTCATTTGCATATTAAAATAATATACATAACCTAGAAAATTTTTAGGACTCACAGATTAGAAAGGATTTTCTAAGTAAGGAATTAAAGCAGATTGTAGATTAGTCTTATAGTAAAAATAGTTTTCCAATATTTCCAAATAAAAATTTCTAACATTTGATTACTAATTCCATATCAGTCATTCCTTTCCTCCTATCATTTAAGGAAATAAATGCAAATAGGCAAATTAAACGGCCTGTCCAAACAGAGAAGTTAGATTGTTTTTTCTTTAAACACTTCGGATGAGTTATATAAGGGTCTACTTACCTCCGAACTCTTTCCTTTAACTTTTCCTCGTTGAGCGTTTTTCATCTGCTCGTGGTGCTGCTCTATCAATAAGGCTGACAGTACATACAGCTTCTTGACACACAAAGGTTTAGTTCTTTTCTTCGCCTCTTCATCAGCAATCTTTAAGTATTTAAAGAATTGAGGGAAGATATTGCTCAAACTATATTTGTACAGATATAATCACCTCTAAATTTAATTCTCTTAAAAAAGGAGGAAAGTCAGTAGGATGGAATATACATATCCCTCATTTTAAATATTTTTAAACCCACTTTCTTTTCCTTAGTACTGATAAGTACTTAGTTCCTTCTTAGTATTTAACCCTTGAAGTTATAACTTAGAAGATTCTTAGAAAATAACAGATGTCAAGTCAGAATGAAGAAAGCATTCAAGGAATGGGTAATATTTTCCATAACAGATTTTTTCTTTTTCTTTTTTAATATGTTTATTGATTTCATAGAGAAAGGGAGAGGGAGGGAGAGAGAGAGAGAGAGAAACATAAATGATGAGAGAGAATCATTGATCGCCTTCCTCCTGCACGCCCCCTACTGGGGATCAAGCCCGCAACCCGGGTATGTGCCCTTGACCGGAACCAAACCCGTGACCTTTCAATCCACAGGGCAATGTTCTATCCACTGAGCCAAACCAGCTAGGGCACAAAGAAATTTTTTAAATAATGTTTTAAGTACACAGAGATTAAATGGCTTTAATGGTAGGTATATCATGTTAAATTCAGAAATTTCTATTTAAACAATTCTGAGGGAAATTTTTCATTTTTTCATTAAAGCAAATTTGAAAAGAATAGAATGTAAAATGTGCATACACTCATACCGTACTACTCATCTTCCTGCCAAATGCATATTATGAAACGTGTAATGTCTTTAAGACATGCGCATTTTAAGGGACCCAAAATTCTATTGTCAACAGGCCTTAATTCCCAGTTAAGGGAAATTGTACTTTGTGGTCCCTAAAAATCCTATAATTCTTTAATGTCAGTATTAAATAAACACATAATTGTTTAGGTAGCAATAAGATGCTAATATTAATAAATAGCCTGTTAGTAAAGGTAATAATAAGATAACACATTGTTATAGTAGTGATAAAACCAGAGGCATTTTGCTACAACAAAAAGTTGTTTCCAAACAAATTCGAAACTGTGTTCTTCAACATCTAAGAAAACACTGGTAACTAGAACAAACCAAATACCAACAATATTACATACCTTAAACATCAATTTAGCAGCATCATAAAAGTAATTGGCTTTTCGATAGAGTTCTATGGCATCAAGAGTTTTATTCTTTTCCAATAAGTGAGCTGCATACCTCGCTAACAGGGATCCAATTTCTTTCATATTATGATTTTTAGCCAATTCAACAGCTTTGTTCCACTAGGAGAAAAAAATATACTGTTCAGTTACCTAAGCACTTATAGTCACATATCACAGACTTCACATAATAAATCTTCAAGTTTATAATAATAATGCTGTATTAAAATTAAGATGGCATATATTTTTTAAATCACTTAAAATAAAAGCAATTATAAGTTTTACAAGTAAAACATGCATCAAAATGATGACATGATCTAAGACTTTGCGTTGCTTAAGAAGTACATCCGGTCTACGGCCATACCACCCTGAATGCGCCCGATCTCGTCTGATCTCGGAAGCTAAGCAGGGTCGGGCCTGGTTAGTACTTGGATGGGAGAAGTACATCCGAAAAGGAAAGCTTCAAAGTGGATAATCACCTTAATCTTAAAATTCTAACTCTGCTCAAACTATGAGAGAGAAAAAGATGTGTATAGTAAATCAAAATACACAGTTTCAGTTAAGAAAATATCCTATCAGCTATAACATTCGAAAGATATTTTTTATAAAGCAAATGAAGCTTTATAAAATACTTTGGGAAAATACTTAAAAGAATGCAGCGATAGTGAACAATGTCAACAACAATTCGGTACTTCAATTTTAGTTAAGTTCCAGCTCTTTAAAATATCAAGTATACATTTTCTTTAAAGGCAAAAGAATATAGATTTGCCAAAAGAAATATTAAGAAAGTAACTCAATCCTTTCCTCTTGCAATAATCATTACCTGGTCCTTCTATGGAAACAAAAGCCAACCCTAATAAAATGCAGAAAATTATGAAATTGCTTCCAGATAAAAACCTGCCAGACTAAAGCACAGGGTTACTTCCTGTTCCCATACTGAGCTAGTTTTGACTGCGTCAGCCTTAATGGTGGCGCTTCAAGAGGTGAGGGAAGGCCAACCTTTTCTCAGACCTCAACTAAGTCAGAGACGTCCTGTCTCCTGTCACTACTTTCATCCCAAGCTCTCCGACCCTTATGTTGGCCACAGTTTCTAAAGGACGACCGCGGTCACTTAACTTCCAGTTCCTTACTTGGTTGAGATGCACACAGGTATCTACTGCTGCCTTTGGTTGATTACATTTCAAAAACGCAGTCACTGCTTGTTCACACATTCCAACTCTCACAAACATTTGTGCTATTTCCTGTAAGGACAAAACAATACTCTCAGATGTCACAGACCAAGGAAATCACTTCTACTTGAACTTACAAGACTCCCTGGGAACATGTGCGTATTAAATGGACTGGTGGTTACAGTAATTTTGCATTTAAACAGACAGAGGGACAGAGGCCACCAACCAGCACGGATGCTAACCGTCACCCTCTGTAAACCCGTGCTCCCCGGCTCCCACCGGGATCTGAGTTTTAACCGGGACCTGAAGACACTGACTCTTTTCTTCCTCAGGTTAGAAGCTAGTTTACAGACACACCAACCAAGCAAACCCCACACTCGTGGTAAGCAACGCCTTTAGGCATATGGTATCATCTAAGGTAACTGTTAATTTGAGGCTTACGGGAACTCTCATTCACAGAGCTCCCCAATATCCCTATAAAGAATGCCCCAACAAGCTGGCCATTCATGGGGTCAGGACACTGGACCCGAAACAGCTCCCTCGGAGGGCGGTGGCAGGAGAGAAACCACACAAAAAACATCACACCTACGGGGCTGGACTTCCCATTTCCAGAATATTTTCTTTTCTTTCTGAATCTGTTTGGCCAGAGTTGTTCTCTCCCCACCCCTACTTTTAAACTATTTTGAGAAATACAAAAGTATATTTTGTACCAACTATCTTTTAAAAAGTAATGCTTATATTTTCTGATTATAAACTAATACATTCTTATGGTTAAAAATTTTTAAAACACAAAAATGTGGTTACTCATAATCTATTAACCACAGGAGACCGTTCTCAACAGTCTGATGGAAATTCCTAACATCTTTGTCCTCTGAATACATGTGTGTATATGAGGTGGTGCATGTATTGTAATCATACCATACAGGGGCAAAAGTAGGTCTACAGTTGTGAGTATGTGAAACACAGAGTTTATTCTTGTATCATTATTTAGTAACTAGAGGCCCGATGCACGAAATTCGTGCAAGAGTAGGCCTTCCTTCCCCCGGCTGCCAGCACTGGCTTCCCTCTGGCACCCAGGACCCGGGCTTCCCTCGAAGCTCCGGCTTTGTCCGGAAGGTCGTCCAGTCTAATTAGCATATTACACTTTTATTATTATAGATTAGTAATTACTAAGTATTATTAATTTGTATTATTTTACACACAAACAACTGTAAGCCTACTTTGCCAAACCCTGTACTAGGATAAGGCTTTGTATCCTGCCTTTCCCACTTAAATATTATGTACATTTTACCATATTACTAAAAACTGCTTCAAAACTTGATTTGAAATGTGTAGTACTATTTTAAGTTCTTAATTATTTTAGTTATTTGTTACTATAGCTATAATTACTTAGTATTGACTTAGTAACATTACTATTCTGGATACTCCACAGCAAGACTTTTTTCTGCGTCATTAGACACACGAAAAGACAACAGCCACGTGGGCTACGCTGTCGTTACCCCCGGTCACAGGTAATTTCCATTTCTTTCCCTTCCAGAAAACACACAGGACGAGAAGGAAGGGTGTGAAATGCCCTGCCACCGGGAAACTGCTCTAATTCACAACACAGAAAACGGGCTTCTCAGAACTCTATGCTCACCTGTTAGGTAAGAGACAACATTTTTGTGGCAGAGCTCACAGCTGATCCGGGTACAGACCCTGCAGTTGGGAGCTGCTAACTCTGTCGGTGTTACACTGTTCAGTGTTTTACATTTTGGATAAAGCAAGTCAAATACAAACTCATTACCATCATCCGACAAGTAAAGATGCTTCAAAAGGACAAAGTTCCAGAGAACTTGTAGTTTCTCTTTTTTAACACTAAATATTTTATTGCTGAAATAAACTAATAAAAGTCAAGCTTTCTTTTTTAACTCTTGTTGCAGCAAATTTCAAACATACACATACTAAGACCAGACACAGCCTGGACTATTCAAAAGCAAATATCTGACCACATATCATTTCATCTGTAAATCTGTCCTGGTTCAGCTAAGTTTTATAAGCAATTTTATAAAATGGGTAAAACTACGCAGAACT
The DNA here is from genome assembly GCF_963259705.1 of Myotis daubentonii. Taxonomy (NCBI): domain Eukaryota; kingdom Metazoa; phylum Chordata; class Mammalia; order Chiroptera; family Vespertilionidae; genus Myotis; species Myotis daubentonii. Next base: position 73,086,256 of record NC_081851.1, on the reverse strand, counting down.
GTGATCACGTTAAAGTAGCAGCAATGTTACTAGGTTTTCCTCCATTTTTAAGTATTCTGTAATATTGATGTAATGTTTTAGCAATCAAAAGCACTGTTCCACATCTAAGAAACTAAGATTATAGATTAATTTAAAATTTTCCTTCCCACAGAGGATATATCCTGAATATAACATAAAAACCTTATAACGTAAACTAACAACTTCAAAAACTTCAATTTACAATACCCACTGGAAGCAACTTATGGTTTTCTGGAAGTGAATTGGCAAGATTCTCCAATCCCTCACAATCTTCTAACATGTAATAACACTCAGCTAAGCGTTCCTGGTTTTGGCCTTGTACATAATATTGTACAGCATTCAACCTATGGGAGAAAAAAGGAAAACTTTTAAAGCTAATGTGAACCTCCTGATAAATAGCACTTTCACCAAAAAATGTTCCTTCATTAGAATGACTAGGATTATTCTAGTCAACATCTTCAGTTACAAAATGTCTTTGAAGCATATAAATTGGGGGGTGGGGGTGGAATCTAAAACTGTGAAGCATGCTTTAGTTACAACATTCTTTGAATAGTCTTAATACTGTTTTAATCTGATACACAGTGGTGCTTCCAGACACTGACATCAATAGAAAAGCATACTGCTCAAAATGAAAACTAAAGAATAAAAGCCAATGATTTCTGAAAGTAACCTACAATAACAAAATAAGCCAACATAAAATGCTGTTTTCACTTTTTCGGAAATGAATCATAGAATGGCTTAGAATTGCACACTGTGGTCTCAAATAGGAAGAGCTGCCGGGAGTTAAGCTCAAGGTTTTTGAGTTTGAAACTCCAGAGCTTATCTAACAACTGGGAGCATCTCATGCCCAACGTGAACCTAGAGCTACTTGAAGTGTAGGACCCAGGAGGGTGCTCCTCATTTCCTGAGCATCACTTCCTAGGTAAGAATGCCGGCAGCTACGTTCCACAGGCTGTGATGGGCTGAATGGGTCCAGACAGGTTCCTTACCACTTCTGTCGGTCAGCAAAGTAGTCTCCGATGGCATTGTGGGCTTGCTCAAGGAGACTGTCGTCTGCGTCACCAGACCCAGTTTTCAGGAGCTGGAGTACTCTAAACCAATCTCCCAACTTCAGCCGGAGGCCAATAGCAAGATCTCTGCAAACAGAGGCATTCATTCAGTTACTAATTCATTCATTTGACAAATATTTCTCAAGCGCCTACTATGTGCGAGGTCCGATTCTAGGGTACTGAGGATACACAGCAATGAACAGACAGACATGGCAATGCTCCAAACATTTCAGAAACTTAACCTGACCAGGTAAGAAGCAATGGGGAGAACCCGGAATAGGGAAAAGGAAACAATTTGCCTCCTTTCCTTTTCCTGGACTTCCAATTCCCCCAGCAAAATAATGACTTCAATAATAATCACTCCTTTTCATCAATTTCTTAGACATGATCAGGTTTATTTAAAAACCAAACATATAAAAACATGTTTGGCTTTATCTTTCTTTTCAGGGTTTGAGTTATATTAAGGGCCTCTCACAAGTACAAATAATATGAATAAAAATTAGACAATGTTTAGAGCTGAAATGAAGCTCATACATTATTTTATATAATTCTAAAATAAAATATAAAGAGTAAAACTCAATCCCTAAACACGTTTGAATTTTATTTCATGCTCCTTGACAACAGTAAATTAAATAATGGCCTAAACCCAAATAATGAACTGTGTAATAAACGAGAAAAGCCCCAGTCACTGTGCTCACATGATTATTCTTCCTACCAAGCGAAAAAATCTACCGGGGCCAGCTATTCATATGTGTGAAAACTGCCCCAAATTACAGGCCATAAATTAGTGAGGGGCATGGGGAATATCTAGGTTGTACTCCAAACTGAAATGACTTTCTAAAAGAAACGGTTTGGTGCCGTTAGTCTGTTTTACAGTCCTCCTTCCTCTGGCAGTACCCCGGATGCCGGCACCCTGAGCACTGACCTTCTGTCCATGTCAAGATACATCTTCTCAGCCTCCTCGAACCTGCCGAAGTAGGCAGCCACTTCCGCCTGCTTCATGGCCTCGCTCTGCAGGTGGCCCAGGCGCTTCACAAACCTGATGCCCTGGTAATCTTTGCAGTGCACAAACGCCTGCTCTGCCGTGTGCAAATCCAGCTTCTGGAGAGCCGCTTCAGCCAGCAGGCGCCTTCAGGAAAAAGAAATCCGAAAAGTCTATGCAAATTCCTGATAAACGAGTCTTGCACCAGAACTCAGTGATCGTACCTATGGTTTCCAGTGAAGCATGGTGGGCAGCGACTGTTCTCACACATCTTTGTGCCCACTTCATTTAATACTATGCCTATTCTCAGGTCTTCCAAATCTAAAGTGAATTTATCTTAAAAAGAAGAACGAGAACGGGAAGGCCATCCCGACGGAGGCTGGCAGGAGAGGGGCCAGAGCTGAGGGTTTAAAAGCACCCACCAGTCCTAGCCGGTTGGGCTCTGTGGATAGAACATCCGCCTGGGGACTGAAGGTCCCAGGTTAGATTCCAGTCAAGGGCACATGCCTGGGCTGTGGGCTCGATCACCAGTAGGGGGCGTGCAGGAGGCAGCCAACCAATGATTCTCTCTCATCATTGATGTTTCTATCTCTTTCTCCTCTCCCTTCCTCTCTAAAATCAATTTTAAAAATTTAAAAATTAAAAAGAAAACACCCACCAGCCACTTGGGGAGGGTTCTACTTCTACCTACCAAAGTCGGGGGTGCGGATTGTCCTCTATGAACTGAGACGCATCTTCAATTCCCACCTTCTCAATCAATGCTCGGCTATCTCGCAGGGACCGAATCTCAAAGTTAATTATGTAATCCTTGTTGGGATGTTCTGGATTCTAAACGTAAAGATGGAAAGAAAAAAATTCAAATAGTTGCCTTTGGAGTATATGTTTCTTTTTTACAGTTTAACAAGAAACTGCATTGTAGTGTAGGCAAAACTTGGAAGCAAAAGAAGTCCCCTGTGTGGGTCTTTTGAGTTACCCAGAAAACATGCCTCCTAGGCTCTCAGGCTGCCTGTGGGAAGAGGGAACAGTGGTAGGAGTCCCTTTCTAGAAGGGACACTCAGGCAGGGGTTTCCCTCAGCTCAGTCTATGGTCTATTCCCAAGGCACTGCTGACTTCTGGCCCACAGCCTCTGCCCCTCCCTCCTTCACCTCCCTCACAGCCTGGGCAATGAAAGGGTTGCTCCACGTGCAGCTGAGCAGCAGGCAAACAAAAGAAAAAGAGCTGATGTTCATTGCCACTTTTGTTTTGTAATTTAGTAATCTAACAACAACAACAAAAACAAAGGCCTGTCTTGCAGGGAAGAGCTAATGGCCAAAGAAAGGAAACAAGTGGTTATAATGAACTCAGCAACATTCCACGTATTCCAAGTAATGAAAAGCGAAGCGTATGGGAAAATGAGAGCCCTGGGTGTCAACAGCAATGGCTCCCCAGAGACCAGTTCTCTGAAAACGTGAACTGAGCCGCGTGGACTCCTGCTCACCCTGCCACGAAACCACTGTATCTAGAAGCTGGGAAGTTCTCAGGGATCTCCAGGCACCAAGGAGGAAGTAGTATGAAAAGAGCATGAGGTTGGGATTCAAACAGACTTGGCTCAAATCCTAACTCCACTGCTTTCTGGCTGACAACTCTTTGTAGGACCTGCCTACCGTCCACGTCCTACAGATGCCAGGCAGGAGGGCAAGGGTGAAGGGTGAGAGGTGAAGCTTCAACGCTGTCAGTGTCAAACATCAAAGATGAAGTGTGAGGCATTTATCATCTCCACTGTGAGCATGGGGCTCTTCTCCACGTGGAGAACACTTCTGCAACAAGTAAAGACCTGGCCCTGTTTAGATCCGTCAAAGAACAGAACTGGTTCCATCTGCAGTTACTGTCCTATTTAAATTGAATACATAATATCAGAGAGTATATATTTCCCTTTCCTCTCTTATGAATGAAGAGATAAGGCCTTTTGCTTGTCGTCTTTCCCAAAAGATTTAAATATGAGACTAAACAACTACCAAAAAGCCTCATGCCACCTCCTTCCCGCTCTCCCACACCATTTTCAGACCAGCTGGGGAGGCTGCCCTCTCCCCCCAAAGCCTCGTTGAGGAAGTAGAAACCTTTTTACACCTTCTAGGTGCCTGTGGGCCCATCACCCTTGACATCCAAACCGAACTTTGGGTGGGGCCCATCCTGCTGCTGCAGGGTGGTCATGATACAGGAAAGAAAAAAACAGTTCCTAATAAAATGGCCATCATCACACAGCAAACCAAAGTGTGAAACATGCTACAAACCGCAACTAACTTCTGGAAATTTAAAATCTACTATTCTGATTCCGAAAAATATACGAAGTACACATAAAAAGTAAGTGCTTTGGATAAAATGGAGCTAAAACTAATTCTCAAGTGATGGTTAATGAAGACCAAAGCAGGGGTTTGAAGAGGTATCTGGAACCAGAAATAGGTTATTTTTTAAAAACCTGGAAAAAATGAAAAGATGGTGAATTTTCAAAGAAAACGTTACTCAAGTATCCTAGAGACAGAAAAGGACTAAGTAAATTGTCAAAAGTTTCTTCAGGACCTCTTCGTTATTAATATAAAAATGACAACCACTAGCTACCATTTTTGAGCTCTTGGTCCTAGCACTGTGCTAAGTGCTTTTTACACGTTATAAATCAAAATCCTATCAGATAGGTATTAGCATTATCCATACTTGATAGAGGTAAAAACTGAGGCTTGTAGACAGGAAAGTGATGCTCTGAAGAAGAGGCAACTGTCTAAAGGTGCACAGTGACAGAGCAGGTGGGACCCGGATACACTGACTCCTCAATGCGTACCCCTAACCGGGACCCCACACTGCTTGCTGCAAAATTAATCCCAGTTAAGCCAGCAGCAGAAATATAATTGTTTTTTAAGAATTACCTTGCCCTGGCCAGTATGGCTCAGTTAGTTGGCGTGTCATCCCTACCAAAAGGTTGCCAGTTTGATTCCCGGTCAGGGCACATGCCTGGGTTTCAGGTTCAATCACCAGTTGGGGCACATTCCTATGTGAGGCAACCAATCGATGTTCCTCTTCCACATCAATGTTTCTTTCTCTCTCCCTTTTCCTCTCTCTAAATAACCAATAAACCATATCTTCCAGTTAGGATTTAAAAAAATTACCTTTAATATCTCGTCCAATAACACAGATTTAATTTCTAAATCCTCAAAGTTGCAAATATATCCAGAAGTCTGAATGGGTTCCTTTAAAGACAAAAACAAATGTTATACTTAATTACATAAAATTTTCCTTCTTCAACATAAAGCAGAGGAATGAATAGCAGAGTGAGTTGACCACATGGGGACCACAGCCAGCCAGGTCCTCGTGAATGAGAACAGTACAGCACGGTTTATGAAGAAACCCAGTCAGTGGTAAGGTTATAAAAATTCATCTAGCTGTAAATCTCATAGGAATCTAAGTGCTAGCCAAGCCAGACAACAAGCTCAAATTTAAAAAGAAGGCTGCTCTGTTAAAACTACTTAAGAAACACTTTCCACAGGCACCGACTTCTCAGAGGACGTAGAGAACATGTGAAGGATGAGTACTGTTCCCCCGTAAGACCAAGTATTTTAAAACTCTACGGAAATGTTTCTGTTTACTTTCAGAAATTCATGCAGACAACACCAATAAACCTCTGGCAGAAACAAAGGAGAAATACCCAGGTCTTGATATTTGTACCGTTATGATTTATGTACCGTTAATGCTCATTTCTTGTCTTTACCTCAGGATCCAAGTTTCTGAAAACATACATTCTTGTTTTCTCCATCATTGCAAACAAATCAGGATTATCTCTGGCCCACTTCATATCCCAGACATCTTTCCGCTCCAGTTTCAGCAGCTCGCCAATGACTTGCTGCCCCGTGCTGTTAGTTACCCGTGCATCCAAGTCAAAGAAGGTTAGGACTCCTGAGTTATCTATGATGGCAAGACGGCTACAAATAATGAACCCGGAGAAGGGGAAATGGTAAGTTACTATCAGCGATCATGAATACAAGTATGACCCAGCAATCTAGGTAGAAATGGCTTTAGATAAAAAACTGACTTCAAACACAGTTTTACAAATTTGATAGAAAACATGGACGACTCTCCACTTTGCTTCCTTGTGAGGAAAGAGATATCCAAGGAGATTAAAGCAACTGGCATATAAATAACTTAAACACTGCACTAGCATTTCTGTATTTTGCCCGATTAGAGAAAGACATCTAAACCAAATACAGTACCAAAAATATAAATATTTAAATACCAATACAGTATAGTCAAACCACACTGAACTATCAGGCAAGTTTAAACACACACATATCTTTGCATTTATTACATAAATCTAGCAATCCACACGGATAATGTCTAAGTCACACATCTGCCTGAAAGGGGCCATCAGACTTACCTAGAGTTGCAGTTCAGCGATAACTGGTTGGCTCGACAATTAAGGGAATATTTCTGAATCAAACCAACATTAGGAAGACTGTATCTCTGAATGGCGCCAGATTCACGACCCTATGGAAATGACTTTTGATTATTAAGCAAATTTCCACAATATTTTAAAGACCAACATTAAATTACAACTACAGGTCTCTCTATATGTTCATAATTTGTTTCAAAATCAAAGTGATGGTATCATAACAAATCCCCTTGTGATAGTGAATCATGTTTCTGAGTACATAATTCTCTCCTATGTTAATCAAAACCTTTTAAAAGTGGCAGAAGGTGATCCAATTGTTTTCATGTAGCATTCGAAAAAGAAGTCAAAAATCTAGTTCTTCAATAATATACGCATTCTTACATCACAAGGAAGAAATACCTGGCGTTATTTATAGTTGTCTAGGGTAATATTCAGGGTACATTAAAGGCTAAAATATAAAGCATTTACTGCATTAAATTTCATATATAAGATCACTGTATGAAACAGCTGCTACTGAGAGTCTATCTGATATGTGTTAGGAAGATTATCAGAAAGCAATGATACAATCAGTATTAAATGTGCTTAAAAATGAAATAGAGTATAAGTTCCTATGCAACTCTGTGCAGGCCTTAAGGAGCAAACCACCGTTTTCAAGCCCTCTGTGCCCCAAGCCGAGCCCAGGCAACGGGGCACAGTGGAGGCTCCTGGCAGCCAGTCCTCCCCTCGTCCCTTCCCCTGCCACAGAGCAGCGCTGCTTTTGCAAACTGACTCTCAAGAGGGGCCAGTCAGAAAGGCTGGGGAGTGCTAGGGGTGGGGACAGGGAGGATATTTTCTGATGTATAAAAGAGACATATGGGTGTTAAAATATTTAATATATCGACAAAACAAGATTTTGTTTTTGAAAAAGGTGGTCTTGTGGCATAAAACGTTTGAAAAAGTAAAAGTTCTAAAAACTGTTTACATTGCAACAGTGGAAAGAGGTGTTCAATGCAGAGGACATCTTCTGCATCGAAACTTTTGGCTGATATTAAAACTATTTCAATGCGTTTCTTATAGGTAGGCTCTCATTTGGGAGTTAGGTCAATTTTTGAGTTGCAAGTTACTATTTTCTGCAAATGTCAGAAACACACACACGTATTTTCTTAAAAGCCACCCTGCCGTATAGCAAAAGAGAAAACAAGAGATTCCACAGACCTAAGACAAACTGCTGAAAACATACACCAAGTTCATTTGGTGAGGAAAAATGAATACCATGTTCTTAAGATTGTTTTCCCCCCTTAAATTAGTTAACTAATGGCTAAAGCACATAACTAGAGCTGGAAACAGACACCATGAAGGCCTGGTTTACATAATTCAAATTCAGTGACTCTACCAGCATTACTTTGTCAAAGTCAACATTTATCTCTAAAATTAATATTTTCAAATGTCAGAACTCAAGAAAAGACACTATACACTGATGTTATTTGAAAAATTCAGCAAAAATTTGCCATGCATATCTTTATTTTAATGGCTAGCAAACACAGTACCTCTTCACCCTAAATCTTACAAAGGTAGCTGAGCCAAAGCACTTTCTCCAATGTGAACTAGCAGGCGACACAGAGGAGGAAACCTCTAAACCTACGACCACCACCCAACCCACCCCACTTCTGCTAACCCTTTAGAGGGCTCATTCAACCCAGTGCCAAACTCTCCCCACTGACCCTCATTCTATTGCTTTTATAAACAGCTTTTTGCAAAAGATTAACCATTTGTGAGGCAATCTTTAAGACTTTCTTATTTCTTATGTTTGATTCAATTAAACATAAAGTGCCCATAAGATGATATTCAAACCCAAAACATGTTGCTTTGCTCTATTTTTACAATTTAAACAACTATTATTCAAAAATTTTTTTCACAACTTACCACAATCAATGTCTTATCAGATGCAGTTAAGGCACAAATTGGATCCCTTGTGCCCTAAAATAAATCAATTTGTTATTCTTTAACAAATATTTATTGGATGACTAATCTGGTATAAGGTAGTATTCAGTTCAACAATTCATTTATTAACTTAACAAACTTTTACTAACCTACTATGCTCCAGACACTAAACTAAGCACTAGAGATATTTGGATGAAATCTTTACCCTCAGGGATTAGTCAAAAGTCTACTGGGGCCCGGGCTGGTGTGGCTCAGTGATTGAGCGTCAACTAGGTCGCAGGCTCGATCCTCAGTAGGGGGCGTGCAGGAGGCAGCCAATCCATGATTCTCTCTCATCATTGATGTTTCTATCTCTCTCTCTCTCTCCCTCTCCCTTCTTCTCTGAAATCAATGAAAATATATTTTAAAAAAAGAAGTTCACACAGTAGTTATGAGATCACAGAGGAAGGAGCATGGAGGCAAAAACCTGAGCTTAGTCATAAGAGATGAACAGATGATAGAAGGACCACCATGCCAAAATGAGGGAGGGAGATGGCCTGGCACTGTCACAACCTGGATGGCACTCAAGAGGTTACGCTTAGCGAAAGGAAGCCCATCTCTAAAGGTCGCATGCTACACGATTCCATTCATAAAACATTCTCAGGGTGTCAAAACTCTAGAGGTGGAAACAAATTAGTGGCTGCCAGGGAACAGGGATGGTGTAGAGAGGAGGTGTGAAAACGAAGAAGTAGCTAGCACAAGGCACACATATAAACAATAAGGAATCGGATCCTAGTAATATTACCAGTGTCAATTTCCTGATTTCGATATTATACTATATTTATATAAAATGTCCCATTTGAAGGAAGCTTGGTAAATAAGTTCTATGTGCTATTTTTGCAACTTCCTGTGAGCCTACAATTATTTTAAAATAAAATGTTTTTAAAAATCAAAAGAAGAAAAAGTAGCAGATCTAGAGAAAGGTTTTCAGAATAGAAAAATGTTTAAAGAATTACTAGGATAATATGCTATCACTGGAGACAAATTCTTTTACTGGTCTCAAAATAAAATTACAGTATTTCCAAATCTACACGTTTGACGGCAGCAATAAAATCACCTACTTGAATGGCTTTATTATAATCAAGCATTCCATCCACTGATCCAGAAGGACTATCATCAATATGATAGATTCTGGGGGGGGAAAAATCAGAATTTCAAAGACAGTATAACGGTTATACTATTTCATAATCTCTAGAATAGTTAAAGGATTGGATGACACCAATGAATATTGTTATTTAACATAAATGCCATTATTTTAAAGAATTCTTAACAATGCTCAATCTTATAAAGGTAAAAATTATCTACCTACTAGGGGAGAGACAGAAACCACCTGACCAGTGCACCCAACCTAAGACCTCGCCCATGTCTGTGTCTAAGGACCTGTCTCTTCTGTGGAGAGGAGCACGAGAATCACCCCTCCTGTCCCGGAAGGACCTGCACCACCAACACACAGGCCTTAGCGGACTCACCATGTTTCAGCAGAGCATCGTAGCTCTAATTAGTGAGAGCAGAGGGGTGAGAATAGCCATTTCCTTATAAAAACATAGATTTCCAGTCTTCATCTCTAAGGGCTTTCTTTTATTATACCATTCTTATCTCTTTTATTTTGATAAATTTAAACAGATACGTTTGAAAGATATTCAGATTAACTGGAAAATATTATTTCTGTTCATCAAAACAATTTACAGTTCTCAGGCATGACAATTTATAACTAACTCTGTGATTTAAATGTGATCTAGTTGAGGACAGCATTTGAGAGCTTGCCCCCCCAGCATATGTTGTCAGTTCAGCTCAAAAGAAACTTATTAAAAAATATATAAAAATAAAAATAAATATTATAAATATGATACGGTTGAGCTTCCAAAAAATATGCAACAAAAGACATACCTTTCTCTCCCTTCTTTCCGAGACCGTGTCATCTGATTGATTTCCAACGCTGTGAGCTTCTTTGACACACGATATTGCCAGATATAAAATGCTTCTTTTGAAGCTGCTATCACATGGGTTTTGGTCATTGCAACAAATAATGGAACTATTAAAAAACATTAGGACAATTAGGTTACAGTCACACAGAACCTCAGAATGTGCTGCAAAGGACTTCAGCGATCCCCGAGTTCAACCACTCCTTTTACAGACAACATGCCCCACACAGTCTGGGAAATCAGATGAGAGTCAAAAGCTTGTAAAACCATACAAAAAATGTTAATTCAAAATAGGTCAAAGAGCTAACCATAGGACTCTTAGGAAAAAAATGTAGGAGTAAATCTTTATGACTTTGGGTTAGGCCAGCCGTGGGCAAATGAATAAAACTAAAAAAAAAAAAAAAAAGACCGTACCCTTTTATGTAATGATGTTTACTCTGAATTTATATTAGTTCACACAAACACTCCATCCATGCTTGTGTTCCGGCCCTCCGGTCCAGTTTAAGAACCCATTGTGGCCCTCGAGTCAAAAAGTTTGCCCACCCCTGGGTTAGGCAATGGTTTCTTAAATATGACACCAAAAAAGCACAAGCAACAAAAGCCAAAGTAGGTAAACTGGACTTCACCAAAATTAAAAACATGTGTGCTGCAAAGGACAGCATCCACAAACTGAAAAGACAGCCCACAAAATGTAAAATATAATTACAAATCAAATACATGATAAGAAATTATATCTAGAAAATGTAAAGAACTCTCATACTTCAGAGACAAATAGCCCAATTGAAAAATGGGCAAAGGAACTGAACAGAAATTCTCCAATGAAGATACACAAATGACCACTAAGCAAATGAAAAGATGCTCAACAGCATTAGCCGTCAGGCAAATGCCACAAGGTACCACTTCACAGCCACCGCACTTGCTAGAATCAACAGTCACACAAGACCTGAGTATAGACAAGGATGTGGAGAAATGGTTGGACTGTCCAGTGATGCACACCCTAGCAGTTCCTCAAAATGTTAAACACAGAATAACCATATGCCCCAGCAATTTCACTCTTGGGTATACCCGAGAGAAATGAAAACATATGTCCACACAAAAAGTCATACACAAATGTTCGTAACAGCACTATTCATCATAGCCAAAAAGTAAAAAACAGCCCTCATGTCCATTAACTAATGAATGAAAAATACAATCCCAGTCCTTCCTCCCTTCCCCACTACCATTACTGCTCGGTGTAGGCATTTACTACACCTTCTCTCTGATCTCGTATGTCTTATATTTCCTCATTAGCTTAGAAACGAAAACCTGGCCAGAGTGGCTCAGTTGGTTGACTGTCATCCTGTGTACCTAACGGCTGCCAGTTCGATTCCCAGTCAGGGCACATACTGGGTTGCAGGTTTGATCCCCAGTTGGGAAGCTAACAAAAGGCAAACGTTTGATGTTTTTCTCTCCCATCGATGTTTCCCTCTCTCTCCCTTTCTCTCTCATATCCTCAGGTGAGGAATAAAAAAAGAAAGAAAATTCCCCAAAGTTCCTTCCTAATTTAGGAATATATTTTCCTAAACATGTAACTTTTTTTATATGTTCTGCTTCTTAGAGCACATTTAGAGAAGCTCCTACTGTGTACCCTTTAATGAAACAGATAGTCTCAACAAATCCATCCTACAGATAAAGAAATGTAGAATTAAAGAAGTAAAATACTTGTCCAAGGTCACAAACAAAATAAACAACATAAAATTAAACATAAATTCACACAAAATATATAAAAACAAAAAAAGTCCTTCATAAAAGATCATTTTAGTACCTAATTTCTAAAGTAATGATTTAAATGGTACCAAAATTAGTCTTCTACTCATAATTATTAAGAAAAGTCACCACTGATGTGGCCAGAATAAACACATGGTGTTAACTGCAGCTGCCATTTATGGCATTCAGGCCACAGGCCAAATAAAAGGCATGAAGGCAGTAAAAGACTTAGAAACTGAAGAAACTAGACTCATGGTATAATGTTAAATAGATTAACAACGTGGGAATTCAAATTCAAGAATTTTTATATGCTAAATAACTCAGTATAGTGAATCATATTTTTTTTAGAAATTTCCTTGCCCTAACCAGTTTGGCTCAGTGGATAGAGCATTGCCCTGCGGACTAAAGGGTCCCAGGTTCGACTCCGGTCAAGGGCATGTATGTACCTTGGTTGGGGGCACATCCCCAGTAGGAGGTGTGTAGGAGGCAGCTGATCGATGTTTCTCTCTCATTGGTGTTTCTAACTCTCTATTCCTCTCCCTTCCTCTCTATGAAAAAAATCAATAAAATATATATATTTTTAAAAAATTTTTCTTATACTTGTCTCAGATTTTTCTATTAAAATGTGTACAATTTCCAAACCCTAGAGGGAGACAGAAGCCTTCTGAATGGGGAACAACTGGTTGGAAGGCAGTCGTGGCAAAGCTGGTGGGAGCTGAATGCAATGACTCAGCAAGCCAGGCCGCTCCGCTCAGCTTTGCTGACCCCGTCATCACTAAATCGTTAGACCTTTGCGAATTCTTAGTAAATTCTCTCACGGAGACTGATGCTGTAATTATTGTCACATTACAGCCCTGAATGTCATGCAACGTTCTGCAAACTATAACTGCTTTCCAATAAAACATCACTTTTTATAAGCATATTAAAGCATTTTTCTAAACAATGTTTACCTACAATTATAAAATACTAGAGGCCCGATGCACGAAATTCGTGCAAGAGTAGGCCTTCCTTCCCCTGGCTGCTGGCACCGGCTTCCCTCTGGCACCCGGGACCCGGGCTTCCCTCGCAGCCCCAGCTTTGTCCAGAAGGTCATCTGAAGGACATCCAGTCTAATTAGCATATTATGCTTTTATTATTATAGATACTCATGTCCCTTTATTTCAATTCATCCTAAGTAATCACAAGAGTTTATCATTAACCTAATTCAAAATTAAAATGTTATACTTTACAATGAAAGTCAGACTTCTTGGATTCAAATTAAAAGCATTTTAACTCTGTGGCCTTAGATACAGTACTTATTCTCTCTGAACTGTAAATTAAAGGTAATAATACCAACCTTTCGAGCTGCTTTAAAGATTTAAAAAAAATAATAAATATAAAGCATAGTATGGTGCCTGGCATAGAATAAATGCTTAATAACAATTTTAAAAGTCTGTATTTATTGAATTTTTCAAAATTATTCTAGGCATATAATTTAATATATTAATTATAATTATATAGTTATATAACATAATTATATTCATATAAAATTAAAATATGACATCTATTTACTCACAACCACCCTCTCAGGTAGATAGTATTATTATTCCCACTTAGCAGATGAAGACACTTAAGGAGAAAATGGTTAAATAACTTGCTGAAGTTGCACAGCTAGAAAGCGGTAGAAGCCAGGATACAAACCCAGTTAATCTGGCTCCAAATCTATGCTCTTAACCACTAGGGCACACTGCCTTTCCTTAAGGGTTAGCGTTAGGTGTGGTTGCTATTTTTGTTTTACTGGCATTACCCACATAGGTTTTTCTAATAAAGCCATATTCAGATCCACTAGTCAATACAAAAAAACAAATACAGATATATCTAAAACATACCAGTAGGTTCTTTTGAATCAATATGGCAGTAATTTCAGCAAATTCACATGGGTAGCTAACCCTAGCAACCTAAATTTGCTACATCTCTATTAAAAGATCCACCCCTCCAGGCAGATTAGTGCTTAGTTTCCTAGACCTAAGCCTCTAGGACACGGTCAGAGGAACAAATTTCAGCAGGTAGGGCAGTTAGGAAGAAAACACAGCAGGATAAAAGCACTCCATGTCCTTCTCAGCTATTCAACATCTGGAAAGAGAAACTCAAAGTATCTACAAAGATTATTGGAAAAACATTTTAAGAAAGTAATATTCGCATGCGGAGGACTGAAATAAATGTCTGCATCTGTAATGTTTCCCCAATTTCCTTCTTACTCATTGCTCAGCCCTTTAAAGAGCTGGTAAACTGAGGCTGCACTGAAATGTTTTCATTATAAACGACCCCTCTCTGACTACGCGGAAGGCTCGGTGCTTGTGCTGCGGCCCGTCCTTAGAAAGCTCCTACTTGGTCCCGCCACAACGGCTGCAGCACAGGCCCCGGACATTTTTCAGGTACTTTGCACGCCTCCATTCCCCTGCAAATGCTGTCTTCTCTCCTTAAACGTCACCTGAAAAAGTGCCCTGCAAAACTCAGCTTAAATGAAACCTTCTCAGTTGACAAGATGTCCCTGATGTCTTCATGCACCGATAACTTACTGCAACTAGCCCAACACCTAGCAGGGGAGTGCTGGCCATTGTTCAATGGATTAACTATATTTTAATTATTCACTTAGACAACCTAAAGGAAATGCCATATTAAGTTCTCAGCCCTCCCTGTACCAAGTATAGTACATGAAACAATATCTACTCATGGATGGTTTACTAAGTAAGTGGACTGTATTTTAAATGTTTTCATATGTTCAATAAACATTTGTTATGGGGCAAGTACAGTCTTAGGTAGTGGGGATATAGGAATTAATAGATGTAGATCTTTAAGAAGCTCAAAATCTTGTGGGGGAAGATAGAGAAGAAAGTCAACAATCAGTGCAGAGTAAGTACTTGGAATAGAAGCACACCAAAGATATTTTTAAGGGATCGAAGGAAGAACACCAAAAAAAGGGGTACCTACCTCCTACAGGTACAATACAACAGAGTCCTACACACTAAAGTTCTTTTTAAAAGTTCCCATAGAAATTGACAGGAGGAAGAGTAAGCGACAAAACAAAAATCACTCTTTCTAGAACAACATCTGTTACATACTTTTTTTGCTTTAGCCTCCAGTCCTTATAAAAATTTGACACAGAAACTTAAAAAAGAAATTTTACAGTATAAAAAAAAAATTGTTGAGTCTTGGCTGAGTTTACTTTGGCAGTAAACCAATGAAAGAACTGTTTGTTAAAACTTCAGCCACAGAGACTGCATAAAAAAAGTTTCTAGACTCAAACCTACAAATAATCATGCCTTCAGCATTTGCCATTTGATGATGGTGAAGAATTTACATCTGACTTTATTTAAAAAATAGAATATGTACAATCAAAATTGCTTTGAAGCTTATCTTATCATCATTATGATTCTATGTTAAAACTTGATATTAAAAGAAAAAAAAAGCATATAATCTGAAGGTTGACGGAATTCACCCCTTAGACTTTTGTTTCTAATAAATGAAGATATTCATGTGACATGTCTGTAATATTCATGTGACATGTCTTAAGCTAAGCCTTTTAACAAGGAACACTAATACACACACACACACATATAGGGTATGCCAACAAAATGTATACACACACTTTGAATAGTTACAAAGGCAGTGTTTATTAAAATACATTTCATTTTCAAAACTGAGCTGTTAAAGTGTGTATACATTTAGGGGGGAACCCTGTACATATACATATAAATATGCCCATGTAGCAACGAATTTAGGACATGAAATTGAGTAGTTCAAAATATAAAGGCGAGTTACCAAGTCCCTAAACAAAAAGTATAAAATCTCTGAGGCCAGTAATTATTTCCCACATTTGCTTGTATTACCCAAAGCGCTCGGCACAGTAAAACACTTAGAAGGCAGACACTAACATTTGATTGTTAAGTCCAAATGTGAAATCTGGAAGGGGAAAAAGAAATGTCTAGTTCTCAGATTCAGAACATGTGGGTTTTCAGCTTCTGAAATCTAATCATTCTTCTAATACCATAGCCAATAAACTACCATACGCTTTCAAAGAAAACCATTACTTCTAGAGGTTACAGTGAAACAGTAGGAAAATATTTGGTAATGGTTTTTAACAAAATACTTAGAATAAGACTTGTAATTTTTTAATGGTTACCTTCATAGCATTTGGATACAGGGAAGGGTATATCTAAAGTAACAAATATCTGAAAACAAAAACTCAGGCATTTTTTAAGTTGTCCCTATTAACAGACATATTTCATTGGAAAATTCTGGAAAAGGCAAATGCACTTTTACAAGCAGCTAAGTGTTTTTAATAGAAGAGAGGTATTTACAGGCAGTTTATTAATAATAAAAGTGGTTTAAAGTTAAGGGCAAAATTCTTTCTATAATCCTGTTTGTTGCATACTAATCATTACGTGGCATATCAGTCCCTATACAATTATAATTCCCATTTAAAGCAAATGATGACAGCATAGCAGTTGTGAGATTATTATGGCATTTAGATAAAATAACCTTATAACTGATTGTACTTCCCAGGATAACTTCTGGGTAATTCAGTGAGATGGAGCATCATTAATAATTGTTCCATGATGACAGGCATAAACTGGGCCTGGCAAACCAGGAAGTACGCTCCTTGTTTTAGAAAATACCATTCTAATTTGAAAATACCACTGTTTAGTTTTTAATTAGCTTTACAAATGAACCTTGATTAAAAAAGTAATAAATATTAACATTTCCTTACCAATATCAATGTATTTGGGATCCAAGGGTGTACCAATAGAATTACAAAGAACTAGCACAAACTGTGAAAAATAAGACAAAAGGTATCAGAACTCCTGCTTAAGGATAATAAAGGAAATAATGCTTAACATACATATCTCTTTTTCAAGTATCACTAACTGAGAGATAATGGATAAAATTGTTAAGTCAAAAAACAGCAGAGAAATATAATCTACAGCATTAAAGATAAAGAAATATTAATTAAATCTAAACCAAAGCTGATTTCTCAATATTGGAACTCTGTGGTTTTTAAGAGGCTACTTAAGAAACACAAATACACTGGCTACTTTCATTATTTATTCTTATAAAATTCCTGATCAGCTATAACATCAATATTCATTTTTTTCCTATGATCAGCTTTAAGAGCTAATTTAACTTGTTACCGTTGCACCAAATGTTTCCGTCTCGCACTCCTCCTTTGAAGCAATATATAAATGATGGAGAAATTCAGAAAAATTCAGTGAATTTAGAAAAAACATAATCCAACCTAGTGAAAATGACTCAAAATGCCCATTAGTTAACACATATTCAAATAATTATCAATAATTCATATTAAGAAAATAATCAAGCATAATTCACACTTTACATCATATTATTTTTAGATTTTCGGTATTAAGAATATTATTTTCCGTAGATATCCTCTTGATTAGGATAATGATTTCAAATTAACCAATATTCTATGTACTATTACATATAGACTTTATCTTTCTTTTTCCAGCATCTCAAGTAAAATTTGTTTAATTTCATAAATATAATCTAAATGACAAAAGGTATACTACCATAATTTACTCTTCCACTGCTTAAGCTTACTTACTGCCACAAAATACCACAAATAACTTGTATTTTTTAATTTTCTTATCATTTACATGCTTAGACTCAAGTAATTCCATGAGACTTCTTACTAAAAATACACGTCTCCCCTAACTTCCCATCTCCTACTCCCTAATTATTTTCATCTTTTAACTCATCCTGTTGCTATTTACCTCCACAAACCGAAGGGACACGTGTATAATGGTGCTTCTTGTTTTGTGCTTTGTTTCAGTTGGGACTCGCAGTGTGAGTGCGTCCAGAGGCCTTTTCTCCGGGCTCTTCCGGGCTCCTACCTAGATGCTGTGCATTTAGCTACCAGTCTTCTGGGAGCCAAGTGGGGAAAGACAACCGGGAACACAGAGCAGTAAACCTTGTATTTCATTGCCTTGCTTTCAGCAGATCAGTCGGCGAAGAAGGAATGACACAGAGGCAGCGTTCAGTTGATCAGCATAGTTGGGTTCTCCAGCCAGGTTCTGTTGATCAGCATAGAGAGGTTCTCCTGCAGGTTCTATCCAGGTTCTCTTGCTAGGTTCTCCAGCCAGGTTCTGCAGGTTCCCCAGCCAGGTTCTTCAGCCAGGTTCTGGCTAGGTTCTCCAACCAAGTTCTGTAGCCAGGTCTTTTACCAGGTTCAGTCACCAGGTTCTAGTCAGGTTCTCTTGCCATGTTCTATAGTCAGGTTCAGTCCAGGATCTTTTGCCATGTTCTCTCGCTAGGTTCTGTCTCTAGGTTCTGTTGCCAGTTTCTGTCCAGGATCTTTTGCCATGTTCTCTCCAGCGAAGTTCTTCTGTCTGTAGGTTCTGTGTAGGTTCTGTCTTCTAAGTTCTGTCTTGTTACATCTGTATTTATACCAGTTGATTCCAATCCTATCAATCTCTATTCCAAAGGTTAGGGCGTTTCTTATCTCCATTCCAGGGAGTAAAGATTATGTAGCTTAAGCATGATTGTTTGTAGTTAAAGTGATTAATTACCCGCCTGGCACTTAGTTAAGAGGTTTTATTCCCTCCCTAACTTCAGGGGGAAATCTCTACCTGGGGAAACAACCTTTCTCAGAGACCTTGGTTAAAACACATAGTGCCAAGAAGGTGAGCAAACATATTAAGAACAGTATGCCATATATGCCAGGTCCCTTGAAACAGCAAGCATGGACCGGCTCCCGGCACCCTCCCTGGCCTTCCTTGGTGCCCTTCCGTGCACAGACTCCTGCCATCCTCTCTGGAGAGGAAGCTCGGGTCCCTGGGTGAGGAAGGGCTGCCCATGAGCTCAGCAGGGGGAAAGGAGTCCGCTCCTTTTTATGCCTTTGTTTTGTTTTAGTTTTCTCCTTCCTGCGTAATCTCTGCTGCTTCCAAACTGCTGCTGTTTGTTTCTTTCTCTGACCAGGTCCATCAAGAGCTGTCTCTTCGGGGCTCTGCGAGGTAAACCGCGGCTCTGGCTTCCTCCTCGGATGAGTTCGGCGTGAGCGTCTAGTTCTGCTCAGGCGATTGCCCCCAGCCCACCTCCGCTCTAACCTCCACAACTAGGTGGTTGTTTCCGCTCCCTTTCTGGTCCCCGTGGCTTTATGGCTTCTTTAGAAATACCCTGTTTTAGTGAGTTTCAGGGGGAAATGTGCCTGTTCAAATGGGCACTTAACACCAAAAACTTCATACTTTTTAATGGGATAAAATAATTTATAACACAGCCAAAGACAACGGTAATCCTTGTTAGCCTACTTTTTAAAAGGGCATTAATTATATTATTTATTTTGTGCTACCAAACTGATTTTTAAAGCAATATAACTGAGAAAAAGTGTATTTCTCAACATCACAGCTATCCAAGTGTTACATGCCGTTGTTATACAGCTTCTTGAGCATTTACACTAGACACCTGCCTATTCATGTTTGCTTATGGGATTTGTAACTTGGAAGAGGACTGATGTATTTTTAATACATTTCAGAGACAAAAGGCTTCAGTACTGAACTGATCAATAGAAAATGGCAGTGGGTTAATTGATTGAATGGGGTCATATAATTTTCCAACAGAAGTCTAGCCAGACATGACCAAGAGAACCAATGCTTTGCTGGACCTGCCAGTGTAGAGGCCATGCTTGCAAGTAGATAACTACAGCCTAATTCTTCCAAGTGGTTGACCCATCTAAGTTTTTAATATCGAGGAACACCTACCTGAGGAAGATTTTCATCAGCTTTCGTAGCCAAAATGCAGAAATCTCCACAGGTAGTAATAGAAATGAGACTCTTCACATATTTAACATATTTCTCATTGTTTTTCGTATCCCAAAATATAACACAGTACTCTGGGCGATCAGGTCTGGTATAAGCATAAACTATAGTATTTAAGCAATATCCCCACTAGGAAAAAAGGAAGGAAGAAAGGGAGGGAAAAGGAGGAGGGAAGAAGGGAAGGAAAGAGGAAAAAGGAGAAAAAAACAGTTAATCCTGGGAAAGAAAAACCATGTTATTACATTTTTACTATAGAAATATTGCAGACATGTGGTTTATCAGTTCTGACAAAATATATTCTTCAGAAATGGATGACAGGACTGAACATTCAGCTTAATACCTTTTCTCATTAAAATAACAAAAAATCTAAGAGCAATACAGATAGTTATAAAAGAAATAAAAAACTGCAAAAATAAATTAGTTGTTTAACTGTCCTCATTTTAGTGTGTAAGGTTTAAGCCTCGGTGACAATTTCAGCCTTTTCAATCGTCAACAACAGCTGTATGGGGGCCGACAGGAAGAGTGATCCCTGTCAAAAGTTTAAATTCTGGTCCCCAAGCCAAATTCAGATTCAGGTGCTTTGCCTTTTGTCCACCCACCCACATTTTTTATATTTGTTTTTATCAGAGTAACATATGCACAGAGTTTATAGTCAAACTAAAGGCCCGGTGCACAAATTTGTGCACCAGTGGGGTCCCTTGGCCTGGCCTGCAGGATCAGGCCAAAACTGGCTCTCCAACATCCCTCGAGGGGTCCCAGATTGTGAGAGGGCACAGGCCAGCCCGAGGGACCCCACCGGTGCACGATCAGCGCTGGGGAGAGATGGGGGAGGTTGGCCAGCCAGGGAGGGACTGCAGGAGGGCTCAGTCCCAATGGGCTGGACCCCAGTAGCAAGCTCACCTAGCAGTCGGGGCATCTGCCCCCTGGTGGCCAGTGCATGTCATAGTGAGTGGTCAACCAGTCGACTGTCTGCCCCCTGGTGGCCAGTGCACATCATAGCGAGTGGTCAACCAGTCGGCTGTCTGCCCCCTGGTGGTCAGTGCATGTCATAGCGAGTGGTTGAGCAGCCTTAGCATATCGTTAGCATATTACACTTTGATTGGTTGAACGGCCAACCAGACATTTGGCATATTAGGCTTTTATTATATAGGATTAGTCTACACGGCTTATTTAAAACAAAAGCAAAATGCAGACACCCCGCTCCCATAATTTCCTCCTGGGGCAGCTCTTTACAACTCTTTCAGCTGTTAACGGTTTCAGTATTTATTTCCATGTCACATGTGAATTAATTACTCACACACTTAGTGCTTTCCCTTCTGGCTAACTCTCCCAATATATTTACATGTAATTTTGAACAAATCAATATTTAGAGTCAACAATATTATGACCGTTTACTATTCAAAGCTAAGCCATGTTTACTTTTTGTACCATGATAACTTTTTTAAATTTTACTTTAAAATAATTTTAGATTTATACAAAAGTTGCAAAGATAGTACCTAGTTCCCCATACTCCTCTCCCATGCCCCCTATTAACATCTTACATCACCACGGAACACTTGTGACAACTAAGAAAGCAACACTAATGAAGTGCTAGTCACTAAACCCATACTTATTTGGATTTCATCCGTTTTTCCCTGAGGTCCTTCTTCTCCTCAGAGTCCTATTGAGGACGTCCTATATGTAGTCATCAGGTCTCCTTAGGCTTCCCAGGGCCATGATGGCTCTCAGTCTTTCCTTGTTTTGATGACGGTGACAGTTTTGAGGAGTCCTGGCCAGGTGTTTTGTAGAATGTCCTTCCGTGAGGTTTGGTCTGATGTTTTTCCCATGCTCGGATCAGGATAGTCCGTTTTTAGGAAACCACACAGCGGGGAGCAGCGCTTCTGTCGGGTCACATCCCTGAGGACGCTGACCCTGATCACCTGGACAAGGTGGTGTTTGCCAGGTTTCTCCACTGCAAAGTTACTTTCCTTTTCCCCTCCCCATTCTGTACGCTTTGGAAGTGAGTCATAAGTGCAGCCCACACTCAAACTGGGGAAGGGGGCTACACTGCACTCCTGAACAGGGTGTTGCCTAGTAAATTTGAATACTTCTTTAAGGAAGATTTGTTTGGCCTCCCCCATTTATTTATGTAAGTTATTTGTATCAGTTTCTATTCCTGGACATTTCTTATAATTTGGGTTACAATCCAGTGTTACATCACTTATTTTGTTGCTCAAATCGCTCCACTTGTGGCCACTGGGAGCTCTTTCCGATTGGCTCCTTCGTCTCTTTGGCCCACGCCCATGCTCTTGTTTTTGGAGCACTTCCTGACTTCCTGGCACTATAAGATGCTCCAGCTATCTTGTACTTTGCCCACGCTAGTCCTAGAATCAGCCTTTCTCCACAGTTCTTTGCCCTTTAAAAATTAGATAGATAAGTCTTTTTAATAACAAATACTAGTAGTAGTTTACCAGCTCAGTCTCATACTTCAGAACTTGTTTTGGATCAGATGTTAAATTTAAAATAAAATAAAATACTCTTATGCTGCTTATGCTCATTTCTCCTCTGATCCTTTCTCTGCCCTTCTCTACCCTGCTCTGTGCCCTGGAGGCCAACTTCTATGAACTCCGTTTCCTGGGCTATCTTGCCTTCCTGTGTGGCCAAGAGAAGACCCCAGCGGTGGGGAGAGGGTGGAAGTATTTCCTCCCTCCCACCCCCGTGCTGCCTCTGCCCTGCCAGCTGGCAGTGGCTCTGCTCCCACAGAGGGTTCCCCTGGCACAGCCACAGCGCCAGTGGGTTCCTGAACACTTCCTCACCTTGCCCACTGTTGCTAGTCTCTAGGTACTTGCTGTACCATCCCTCACTGGTCCCCTTAACCCTGCCCAGACCCCTGTAGTAAGCCCTTCATCCAGTGGTTCTCAACCTTCTGGCCCTTTAAAACAGTTCCTCAGGTTGTGACTCAACCATAAAATTATTTTCGTTGCTACTTCATCACTGTAATTTTGCTACTGTTATGAATCGTCATGTAAATATCTGATATGCAGGATGGTCTCGGGCGACCCCTGTGAAAGGGTCGTTGGACCGCCAAAGGGGTCGCGACCCACAGGTTGAGAACCGCTGCTTCATCACTCTCCCTCAGTGACTCCTCTGAGTGTGCCATCTGTTTCCTGTGAGACCCCTGATTGTTGGAGTAATGTTACTAGTCATATAATCTCCTGGAAAAACTTACTAGTTCTAAGGTCTTCACACTGAAAAGCCTCCGTTTAGCTGGTCTCTAAAACAAACAGGCTATGAACAGATACAAGAAACATATTATATACTTGAGCTATAACAAAATCATTTCGTAAAAGACAGCTTTTTTTAGTAAAAGACAACTGCTCATAATACTCACCTTATAATCAGGCCGAATATTTGCAAAATATATAAAACAGTCAACAGCTAGTGCAATTTTCAATCCACCTCCTTCCCAAGACAGTGCAGATATCTGCTTTCCAGCAACCCTCAAAGTACCTAGAGACTGAAAATATAGTTGTATTTAACCTAAAGAATCACGACGAAATCAAATACAAATTACCACTAATCACCTCACAGGGATCAAAACTGGTATGAAAATTGTTTTGTGGAAGGGTGCTACTCACTTCAAAATCATTTTCCTTGAATTTTTATAATAAAAACCATACATATGGTAAGAGAAATTTACAAACTATAGCCAAAGAATTCGGTATCAAATTTTATCAAATCTAAGATGCCAGAGATTTAAACATGCATCTTTATTTTTATGTGCAACTAAGCAAGAAAACACACATTGTTAAGTAAAATATTAAAATAACTGGTAAAAGCTTTCTGTTGCAAAAATACATATGTTTGAAGTGTATGGTGAATTTAAAGAAACCAACAGGATATCCAAAAGGGACTGAATATATTCCAGAGTTAGAAAATAAAAGAGGTAAATATTTATTAAGTTTGGTTACTAATAAGTTCTCATTTTCTAAATTCTTTAAAATTCACAATATATTACTTTTTGAAAATTAAATGTAGTAATAATACTATTGAGAAGGATAACATGCATTTATGAAAACAATGCTAATCATTTAATGTACAATTGCCTTTGAGTAATTACTAAGATAAACTTTTCTTAAAATATTTGATTATTTCACAACAAGTTAAAACTATTAGAAGTTTGGAGAAAGGACAGACAGATACATATATATTATCTATGCATGTTCAATATATCACATTAAAAATCCAAAAAAGTCATCTGAAACAACTACATTACACCAAAAACAACTCAAACACCAGCAGCAAATACAGATGCATATTCAGATCACATGTGAAACATCTGGTTTTCTAAATGTATAGGTGATGATATAAATTCCATGAGAAAAGAGAATTATGAAGACTTATAATGAGGATCATTCAAAGACATTCACCGGATATTTTTACTGAAAATGTCCCTGATAAAAAATGTGACAAGTTTGTACCCTTTCCTCCATTCTGTCTCCCCTACCTTATTCTCTGCATATTTAAATGGAAAGAAAGAGACAAAATCTTGACTACATTTACCTCCCCGAATGGGTTGTAGAACTGCACGATGTTGACATCTCTGTCCTGCAGGCCGGCCTTCTGGGTGCCCGCCACCGCCAGCACGCTGCCAGTGTGGTTCCACTGGATGCTGACCACGCACATGTTCGTGTCGATGAGAACAGGGTCTGGTCAAAGAGAAGAAAGGAGGCAGTTGTGGTAAAACACTTAGCCTAGGGAACTTCATCATCTTAAGGACAACTTTTAAATATTCTGTAGTTCTCCACATTAAAAAGCAATTACATACTCTGGTCATTCTCGTGTCTCATTATTTGGCACCGCCCATTGTCAAAACAAACAGCGAGGCAGGGGCAGTCGGGCTCCACGTAGCCTTCGGCACCGTGGTACCAGTGAATTCCAGCAATACTGATGGCGCCAGTGACGTTCACCAAACAGTTCAGCTTCATTTTCATCTGAGTAAAATCATGTTAATGTTCTGTGTTTTAGAACAGATCAGCGAGAACAGAGCATTGTAGAAGAAACAACACAGAAAGTAGGATGTGAAAATCTGGTTTCAAATGCAAGCTCTATCACGTACGAGTTTGCCAACCCTGGAAAAATCACTTCCCCCGAGTTTCAGCTTTCCCCATTTGCAACATGAAGAATAAAAAACCTCAGAGTCTTTTGAGTCTCGAATGACAAGAGGATATGAAAGCACTAGGGAAATAGCAGAGTGTCGTAGAAAAGCTGCTGTTCCCACTTCACTAATGAGGGGAGGCACAGAATGCCCTGGCCATGACTAAAGACAGCGCTGCCCACGCGACCAGACCCTCACAGCTCAAGCACACAAAGCCAGGCTTTCCTGAGATGTTACCACCTGAGCCCATACGTTTTGCTTCTTTCCAGGCCTGATTTTTGTCCCTTACTGTTTAAGTCTTCATTCTTTTTACAAACAGCCCTGAGTAGCTTCCTACAGGAATATCTGTGCTATCTCATGTAAACTGTGGCTTCGGGCCTGAGAAGACACAGCGATTAAACTGCATATCTTCCCACGCATCATCCCTCAGCTCTGTGCACTGAAACCTTGTCCCCTCCAGCTACCTGAAAAGGCAACGAGAAGCATCAATTTATCTTGACGCAACCAGAGGTGACTTTTTAATAAAAAAAAACTTTTTAGATGATTTAAACCTGAATTGAAGACATTCTTTTGTTTTGTTTTGTTTTAATTGAATTTATTGGGGTGATATTGGTTCACACAACCGTAAAGGTTTCAAGTGTACAACTCAACAAAGCATCGTCTGCACACGGCATGGTGCGCCCATCTCCCAGGCAGTCTCTCTCCACCCCCACTTATTCCCTTTGCCCATCTGCGCCTACCCCCCACCTACCTCTCCCTCTGGCTATCACCACACTGTTGTCTGTGTCTATGTATTATACCTACATACGTTTTTTTGCTTAATCCCTTCACTTTCTTTTATCCCCAACACCCCTCCCCTCTACAGCTGTCAATCTGTTCCATGCATCCTGACTCTGTTCCTATTTTGTTCATCAGTTCATTTTGTTCATTAGATTCCACATATAAATGAGATCATATAGTATTTGCTTTTCTCTGACTGGCTTATTTCACGTAGCATAATACCCTCCAGGTCTATGCATGCTGATGCAAAGGTAAGATTTCCTTTTTTACCACCCAGTAATATTCTGTTGTGTAGATAGATGTACCACAGCTTTTTAATCCACTCATCTACTGATGGGCACTTGGGCTGCTTCCAGATCTTGGCTATTGTAAATAATGCTGCAATGAACATAGGGGTGCATACATTCTTTCAAATTAATGTTTCAGGTTTCTCAGGATATATTTCCAGAAGTGGAATCACTAGGTCAAAAAAGAAGTTCCATTATTAATTTTTTGAGGAAATTCTATACTATTTTCCACAGAAGACTTTCATGATTACACAAACCATCTATATATACATAAAAGTCTAAGCGACTCTTACGACAGAATGACTGGAACAGGAATGACTGGTCAACCGGTCGCTATGATGCACACTGACCACTAGGAGGCAGACTCTCAATGCAGGAGCTGCCCCTGGTGGTCAGTACACTCCCACAGGGGGGAGCTGCTTAGACAGAAGCTGGGCTCATGGCTGGCGAGTGCAGCTGTGGCGGTGGGAGCCTCTCCCAACTCCACAGCAGCATTACTGCAGCATTACCGAGCAGCAGCGGCCACAGTAGGCGCAGTGGGCCAGGAGGAGCGTGAGCAGCGTGGCACCAGCCCCAGTTTGGGTTCCTCCCTGGCTGCCTGACGCTTGGTGCACTGCTACATCCCTCGAGGGGTCCTGGATTGTAGAGGGCACAGACCAGGCTGAGGGCCCTCCCACCTCTGTGCACAAATTTTGTGTGCAGGGCCTCTAGTCATAAATAAATGTGTATATGTATATGAAAGATACATAAAATAATCATATAAAATTATATAAATAAAACTAATGAATATATGGGCATATACTTACTATAAAATTTCCTTGACTATCATAAATGTGTATTTCTCCATTTGCCATTCCAAAAAGTAAGGCTTTACCATCTGCAGACCATGCTACATGCCATAACTGTACACCCTTCAAGTCTTTTCCCCAAATGCGATTCCCTAAAACAAAACATACAACATAATTATTTCATTAAAAGTTCAAGTATAAAGGTAAATTATATAATTAGGCAGACATATTTAAAATAATCCTGAAAATTTAATTCACTTTTTTTTAGCACCACTATAAAAAAAAATTTCTAAATAGACTGTCTTATTTGAATATAATTAAAAATAAATGATTCTGGAATGTCATCAAATTATATGCCAACTGTTTTCTCTTTTTATGTTTACTTTTCTGTCAGAAGACTAACATATAGTAATTAATTTAAACCTCTAAAGATAAAAACATCAACTAAGTCTCGATCTCAGTTCTGGGTGCGATAAGGCATTACCATCCACTGAACCGACTATCACAGCCCCGTCCTCATACACAATGCAGATCTTCTGTCCATCTGCAGTCCAGCTCATGCTGCGAACCACGGATTTATTTCTATTGTTGATCATTTCCTCATACCAAGAGCCTATTTGCACAAATAAAAAGTACAAGTCAAAACTTCCACATCTATTAGATGGTGCTGAAGATTTGAAAACATCCCATGGAATACAATGTGAAATAAATAACCGCAAAGTTTTCTACAACACGAGACATTAAACTGTAAAACCCTCAAATCCAAAATAAACAAAATGAAAAATTAACTTAGACCTTGACTAAGATCATCTCAGAAAACACCATAAATTCCCACCTTTTTTTATTATTGCCTTTGACTTCTTAATAAATGTGTTTTTATCTACTGACCTGACTCTAGTCACTGGCCACATAGGAACTAATTCTTATTGGAAACCTGGAAAAACAAGAGCTACCTCAAGCAGAAACTATTCTGCTAAGAGTCTAAGTTAATTTTGGAGATAACCAACAGTCACTCTCAACAGTCAGTTCATTCACTTTCCTAATCCAAGGTCACAGTTCAAAGGAAAGGAAATTAAAGAGGAAAGTAGAGAGAAATAAGTCCAGAAATATCACCCCGGTACAGTCAGAACGAACTCCTGTTGCTGGTTAAAAGGGATCTATTTCAAAGACGTTATTTCCCCATTCAAATACTGTAACCCAGACTCCACTTTGGGAAAGATTAAATAAACTCTCCTAATATACCTTTATAAAACATCCAAACAATGATAAGCCCATTTTGATCACTGGTAGTCAACTTCTGATATTGTTCATTCCATGTGACAACTTGAACACAACCTAAAAAAATATAAAACAATTTAGAAACTACAAAAAAGGTATAATTAACTTCATACATATTTTTATAAAAAACACCAAAGAGCATGTTAAAATCAGTACAGTTCCTGCCCAACTACCCAGCCTTAATATTAGTCAAAAATGGTCATAGGAGCCTGGCCAGTGTGACTTAGTGTTGAGTTTCGACCTATGAAGCAGGAGGTCACTGTTCCATTCCCTTTCAGGGCGCATGCCAGGTTGTGGGCTTGACCCCCAGTAGGGGGCGTGCAGGACGCAACCAATCAATGATTCTCTCTCATCACTGATGTTTCTATCTCTCTCTCCCCTTCCCTTCCTCTCTGAAATCAATAAAAATATATTTGTTAAAATATTCATAGGATACAGTTACTATTATCACTCATTTTTTACAAGAATGGGCAATACTATTTCATGTTTGTTCCTATTTCATGCCAGCAAAGCACCTGTTACGGTCAGTTGCAAGAGCTGCCATACAGCTGATGACAGAAACAAATGTAAGTTTTACCGAACTGGCCAGACTCCCAAAGACTATAATGCCCGAAGGACATCATACTAAGTACTTGGTTGTTTGGGGTTTTTACTTTTTCCTTTGAGGCGGGGCGGGGGAGGGGGCGTGGTGTTTGTGGTTATGTCCCCTAATCACTCTTCCCCACTGCCCCTTGTTTTCCATTCTATTAGTAACACACTTTTGAGCAGATCTTAAACCTCTGGGCTATATGAACAATTGACTTTTTCTATTTTTTAGTTTTTGTAATCCCTAAATATTTTAGTGTATATTTCTTAAGAATAAGGACATTCTCTTTCATAACCACATTACAACTTAGGAAATTTAACAATGATACAATATTATTCTCTAACCCACATTCCACATTCAAATTTTATCAATTGTCTAAATAATGTCCTTTATAGATACTTGTTTTTCTCATTCCAAGATCCAATCTAAATTAATATTGCATTCAGATGTGCCCTGACCATGTTGCTTAGCTGGTTGGAGCGTCCTCCCATGCACCAAAAAGTTGTGGGTTCAATTCCAGTCCCGGTCAGGGCACATGCCCAGGTTGCGGGTTTGATCCCCAGTCAGGATGTGTATCAGTTAATGTTTCTCACATCAATGTCTCTCTCTCTCTCTCTCTCTCTCTCTCTCTCTCTCTCTCTCTCCCCAGTCAGGATGTGTATCAGTTAATGTTTCTCACATCAATGTCTCTCTCTCTCTCTCTCTCTCTCTCTCTCTCTCCCTCTCTCTCTCTCTTTTTCTCTATCTCTATCACTCTCTCTAAAAATAAAAAATTTTAAAAAATTAAAAAATATATATATATATATACACATATATTTTATATTTTTTTTAGGTGAAGATTAAAAAAAATAATAGTGCATTCAATTGTTACATCTCTTTAGTCTACTTTAATCTGGAACCATGGGACAAATTCTCAAAAAAGATTATATCCTATCCATATACAGATACAGTATTTTCTAATATATAAAATAACAGCTACTTTTTTCAGATTTATTGAGTATGTTGATTAATCATGTAATGTAAAAGTTGTTGAATGACTCTAGGCCAGGGGTGGGCAACCCCTGGCATGCGTGCCAAACATGGCACACCAGTAACTTTTGCTGGCATGCGAAACCCTCTCTTATAATTTTCCATTTACAATTTTTTTCTTAATATCGAGTTTTTTATTTTTCAGATAAATTCAGTGTAGGTGCATCTTAGATAAATAAATAATTTTACATAACAAGTTATCTTAAAGACCATAGACATGGATTGATGAGAAAGGAGAAGAGCAATTTCTATGCCTCTGCCTTAACTCTCCCTGCCTTCCTAGATCCAACCAGTGTTTTGGTTTCATCCACATACGCTTATGAATCTTTGTTCTCAGTGATGAATTTTGTTAAGTCTAATAATAGGAGTAGCCTGATGGATGAAAGTAGTAGGTTATGCATATCTCTGAAGGTCACGAAATATGAACCTGATGTAAAATCTCTGTCATCAGTTATGCAGCAGCAAAAGTCCCACTGTGCCGGGGTCCAAACCCCAGCGGGTCCAGGGGTCCCCAAAGGCGTAGACGGAGTCGGCGAAGAAGGAAGGGCACGGAGACAGCGTTCAGTTGATCAGCAGCCTAGCCAGGATCTCTAGCCCGGATCTCCAGCCAAGTTCTGGTCTTGATCTCCAGAGAGGCTCTGCTTCGGATCTCCAGCGAGGTTCTGTAGCCATGTTCCCTCGCTAGGTTCTCCAGCCAGGTTCTGTCCAGGCTCTCCAGTCAGGTTCAGTGTCCAGGTTCCAGTCAGGTTCTCCTGCCAATCTCTGTAGTCAGGTTCAGTCCAGGATCCCTTGCCATGTTCTCCCGCTAGGCTCTGTCTCTAGGCTCCGAGGCCAGTCCCTCTCCAGGATCCTCCGGCATGCTCTCTCCAGCGAAGTTCTTCTGTCTCTAGGCTCCGTGTAGGTTCTGTCTTCTTAATTCTGTTCTAAGCTCTGAGAGTTTCTGTCTTGTTACAACTGTATTTATACCAGTTGATTCAATCCTATCAATCTCTATTACAAAGGTTAGGGCGTTTCTTATCTCCATTCCAGGGAGAAAAGATTATGTAGTTTAAGCATGATTGTTCGTAGTTAAAGGGATTAATTACCCACCTGGCACTTAGTTGAGGGGTTTTATTCCCTCCCTAACTTCAGGGGAAAATCCCTACCTGGGGAAAACAACCTTTCTCAGAGACCTTGGTTAAAACACATAGTGCCAAGAAGGTGAGCAAACATATTAAGAACAGTATGCCATATATGCCAGGTCCCTTGAAACAGCAAGCATGGACCGGCTCCTGGCACCACTGATAATATCAAACGGAGTCATAAAGTTTTCTGTAGGACTATCAGTGTACATGTATACATTAAAAAATAAATGTCTTTTTCATATACTGTGTTTTTGTCGCTCGAATGAATTTTATTATTTCTTCAAGGTTCTTCACATACGTACACCTTAAGAGATAGCAAGTAGGTGTAACATGTTCTCAGAAAATTAGGGTTGGCACGCAGAAGAATTTTGAGTCAGAGATTTTGCTGGTTTGGGCACGCACTCACAAAAAGGTTGCCCACCCCTGCTCTAGGCTATACTATGGCTCAACAGCAATGATTATTTTAAGTATTACCATTATTGAAAATGATGACAATTCTGCATTAAGTAGATCATTTCTAAATGCCTAAAGATGAAATATGATTAAAAAATTATATGACTTACCACTATGACCATCAAGATTCTGATTCATAGAAAGATTATTAGGAGCTGCAAGACCCCTCAATTTTGCATCATCTAGAAAAACAAAAAACAATAACAAATATTATTACAGCAAATATGTAAGTGACAGGTTATAATATTTTGACATTTCTTGCTTTTTTTGAAAGGAGATCCTATTCCTGGATGACATTAGAAATATTATTTTTAAGTATGCCTCATTCTAATCTATTTTTCTCATGGTGGAAATATGGACAAGAATACGTACACTCTTGCAAAAATATTCTGGCAAAATGTATACAAGAACATTGTTTACTCAGTCTATTAAATAATTAGTAATTATTATTACCACTTATTGCTTCCCAAAAGATCACAAATAGAAATATTGATGACATATAGATTGAAAAATCTAAAGCATAAGAGGGCTCAAGGAGCAAAGACTTTGGAAACTGGTTTTTACTAGACTTTGCAGAATCTTGTATTTATTCATTCATTCAGCAAATATTTATTGAACATCTCCACTATGCTATGCACTGTGGGAGGTTCTGGATACAAAATGATGAACAAAATAACTAAGGCCTCTCCCCGCAGAGAACTTGTAGTCTACTGAGGGGATAGATATTAAATACACACACATAAATATATCAACATAAATGTATATATATGAAGACTTTCTGAACAAAGGATATTTAAATTGAGACTGAGGGATAAACTTGGCTAAGCGGGATAGGGACAAGGGAGAAGTATTCCATGCTAGGAAACAGCCAGTGCAAAGGCTGGGGGTCTAGGAGGAGAGCCTTTGACAAACTGAAAGAAGTCCTAGTTGAACAGGGAGAATGACACAAGATGAGGCAAGTGTGATAAGCACAGGGGAAATTATGAAGTCTTCGTAGGAAATGATAAGAATTTTAGATTTTACCCAAAGTGCAATAGAAGCCTTTAAAGACTGCTTTTTTATTTTGTTATTCTTGATTACTAATCATACTATAGATAATACATACAATCTTAAAATACATCATTTCAGTAAGTTAATCTTCACTTAGAAAATCTGGTTGTTACATGTAAAATATAGCTTTTTAAAACTTTCATTTAAAAATAAAAATCTATGAAAATCTTTAAAATCTGTGACAGTGGAAATTATAAAAGTTGATGCTAAAAAATTCTACTTTCACATAACATGTCTTAAAATATTATAAAAAATACTCTTTACTCTGAAAGCAATGTCAGGAAAAAAACATGAGTTCCTTCAAAACCACTACTTTTAATTATCCAGTTGTTGTCTCGGACAAGACAAGAATACACTTTTTTTTTTTTAATCCTCACCTGAGG